>NC_051160.1:16560758-16860758 GCF_013339745.2 Dermacentor silvarum | reverse complement strand
CGTTCACCACCCTTGGGACAACAGCTGCACATAAAAAAACAGACTGCAGAATGCTAAAAATACATACAAGGAAAAGCTCGTCGCAATAAGATATGTACCGTCAAACGTCTGTGCTGTCTGTATACAGCAACATTTCAGACTAGGACTTGGGTAAATTTCAAACCAGATCTGTTTCATTTACTTGAGGCACAACTTTAATGACGACAGCTGGGGCTCTTCACACTTATACTTCGACCCTGTGTGCTGTTTGTTTGGGCTTGTTCTTGTTCGTGAATGTGAAATGAAGAGCCCATCCTTGCAGCAAAAAAACCAGCTGACAACGCACTAACTGGGAAATGGCAGCTTTGAACAGCCACTGTGAAAAATAGCCACCTGTTGTTCCTTGAACAGGCTGAACTATGTAAGCGCTGGTGACTTAGGGAGGTTAGACTAGCTAAATATGTGCAGCATCGTCAACTAGGTGCTTACACTGCGCGACAAAAAGTCTGAGCTGCAACAGCACATAGTACCTTGTAACAATCGCAAAGAGATGGTGCTGCTCTCTGCTCATGGGAGGACTAGGTAGGAAAGAAAGGGCACTATTAAATTGCAATTGCTTGCCTGGTACATGCTAACCACATGCGTCTACTTGATGGGCATTTTCCTCAGCTGGTGCAAGGAAGGGGGCACTGTCTTGAGCGCAGGTGGTGCGTCAATGCCGCATATTTTACCGTTTACAAACCAGTGAAATGGAAAGAGGGCGGGTTGCCTCAGTGAGTGGCACTCCCACATGACCTGGATGCCTAATACCCAGGGCCCACATGCAGGCGACTTGTCACCAGAAAATAAAACGTGCAGGTAGACTGATCAATGCGAGTGGCAGTTCAGATCATGTAACCGGGTAAATTGCGGGGATACATCTGTTCCAGAAAGAAATCGCCTACATGAATGCCTTTCTTGAGTCGACAGCTGCCCTTGTGTTCGTTTCACTCTCCTTCTTAAACTTCCAGCCGATCACTGTCGCGCACCTGAACCTTCAGACAGCAGTAGCAATTATGTATGACACGGTGTAGTCTCTCTCCTTTTTATTTTGCATTTCGGGTCTCTTTCTAGTTATTGTATATTCTGGGAGCATATGCAGTAACTATTTTTCAAGGCTTTTTTTTTTTTCTTTTTTACAGAACCTACAGCTCTGTGTCACCCATTCTCGTTCTGTTATTTGCAGTGTTTTCGTTCTAACGAGCCAGGCAGAAAAGCAGAGTCTTAAACCGTCATGCGTGAGCGTCCCAATCGGTGATGCCAGAAGTCCTTGTCGAATGTCAGTGATCCCCTAGAAGCCACAGAAACACACAGTACACTTTTACTTGAAGGCACCAAGTGTAAATGTCGCAAAGTGTGGCAGTTCGAAGTAAGCCACCTACATGGCCTAGGTGGCTCACTTGGAAACACTTGGAAACATTTGCGAGCAATATTTGAACAAGAATATTGTGCACGCTTTGGGAGCACATTATCGTTTCTTGTATATTATCATCACCCCTGATCTTAGCGGCAACCCTGCAACCTGACCAAATAAACGCGTTCGGTCTGCTTCCATCCTTTTTGATATCTATTTATGCAGACGAATCAAACAATTCAACCATCTCAATTTCGAAATTTTGTGCTAGTGAAAACTTGTAGCACGACACAAGCTTTCTGCAAGACAGGTTTATAAACAGCCAGCTACAACGTGCGATCAGAGTTTAGATAAAGAACTTGGGGCTTCACGCTGTCAATGTAAGCCGATTAATTGCAAAGTGACAAAGCAATTGCACCTACCCGTTCTTGCTCAAAGCATTACAAGCCACAAAAACTCAATCACGCGATTTGGAAATGATCACTGTCAGGAATTCTGTATTGGCCTCTGAAGCATGCTTGTAGCTAGCTGTCCAGCAACAGTCGACGTCAACATGCACCACAGCCAGTTGGGCTGTCAGTTGCGGTGCGAACACTAACCGCTCATTTCATTCTTTGATTAGCTTGGTCAGTTGATTGTATCATTGTTCAAGTGCCACAGTTTCGAGTTGACAAGCATGAAGTGAATAAACACATATTGCAACAGTTTCTCTGTAGCTTGGTACTGTGTTTACCTGCCTATACTCAAAAGCAGCAAATTATGGGACACAGATGCATTTGACATTGTATTTTTCTTCACAACATACTGTACATGCAAAATTTCCACAACGACAAAACTCAGAACAGATATACTGTCTGTACCGAGCTGTTAGCAGGAGCTCGAGTTTAGTGTTAGTCGAAACTGATTAAGGAGGCACGGTGGGTATTATTGACCAGCACTCTTCACAGCACAACCTATGTAGTGAAAGAAGCTTATAGAAACAAGAGTGGCATTCCAAGAACCATGGTGAGCTCCTGGGCCAGCCCATTTATTCATAGTTCAGGGTTCCTGTGCTACAACCGCCACAATGACGCTGCCGTTGATTGTCTCAAGCATGAGCTGCAGCGTGGAACTGTCGTCAGAGTTTGCGCCACGCATGGAGAAGTCCAGAAGGCGGCAGCCGCCCGGTTTCTTGCGCTCTGAGAGCTGCTGCGGAGGTACGTCGTCGTCATCATCGCTGTCAATCTCGATAACCTCGTGCTGCGGCGGGCGCTTCTCAATGCGGCTGCTGGATGGCTGCTGGGCTGGACCGGGAACTGCGTACGCACATTGCAAGCTGGCCCTTTACACGTAAGAACACAGTGGCCTCTCTTCACTTGGGCCAGCATTGTCTTAACTGGCTTGAACACCAAAATGTGCTTCAAAAGTGTTGCCCAGCCATTGGATGCTGCAGCCCCCCTTTGAAAGCCGGCTGTACACAAGCGTGTGGCAAGAGCAGAGACCAGAACGTGGCACTTCACAGCACACTTGACCTGATAGGTGTGAAATGGCTACATTACGGGGTCACATGTGATGAAATAAACATATTGCTACATTTGTATATCAGTGTCAGCACTTGGCTCTCTCTTCCCTACCTTGGTCAATAGCTGGCTGGCCTGCTCCACAACCGCTTTCTCGGTTGTGAGGCTGCTGACCCATGGGTCTGGAACAACTAAAGTTGTTCACGTAGCAAAAACATTGGAAAGAAAGGCACCTGTGGCATAACTCACCTCGAGTGATGATCTGGCGGCAGTCTGCACAGACCCAGTGGGTGCCTGCCACGTTGCCGCAGGATGCATGGACGCCCTGGGAGCCACAGCTGTCGCACACCACCATCCTCCAGCGACTGCACAGTGAATGGTTTACCTCTATACTGATTCATACTTTTTATGTTACATCGAATTACATGATACATGCCTATATCTTTCATATGTGATGAAAGCGAGTACAGCTTTCGTCACGTATGTTATCACATATTTTGTCACATAGTATAGCTGTGCTTCACAAGAGCGGCACCCTTACCTATCCTCCTGGTGGTGGCTGCGCCCTAAGGGGCAGGAGCAACGTGGTGCGTCGCAGTGCTGGTACCGGTAGAGCAGCTCCTCGTAGGCATGTGGCTCCTGCTCCCAGGAGGCATCTCTGCAAGAACAGCACGCTGTAGGAAAGGGAGCCCCACTGAGCCGGGATGTACTCACTGGTCAGGCACGTAGATGCCGTGGTCCTGCATCTCTCTTTGGAAGGCCTCCTGGTTGTTGCAGTGGCCGCAGCGGAAGAAGTGGCTGCCTGCGCTCATGGCTTGGCGCTGCACGTCACAAGGGTGGTGGTGATGACCCGACTACTGCCGCTGTGTGTAACATGCAACTAACCTGGATGCACCCTCGGTGGAACATCTGCCTGCAGCAGGGCGTCACCAGCACATTCACTGATGGGTGGACCATCTCCTCGGAGCAGATGGAGCACAGGCTAGGGCCATCCCGTTCCAGTGGCACCACATTCTGGCGAGGGCGGTGCGCTGCGCAGTACACTCTAAACAAAACAAGCAGTGCAGCATAAGCTTGAAAACAGCAGCCTATGGTATTTTCACTGAGGGCGGGAGGGTATTGATGGGACCCCGCAAGCAGCTGCTCCCTCCTGACAAGATTCACCCCTGAAGGGGTGCAAGTTAATGACCCTTGAACACTTCCAGATTCCCTAAAAACACAAGTTTCACGGTGTCACACCCCCTGACGAAGGTGCGACGCAATTGCGCAGTGCACCTTTGCACAATCCTCACAGAAGCAAAGTAGTGGTGGTGAAAATATTTCAGTACGGCACAGGTATGAGTTTGCCCAGCAAGACGGCTTTAAAGATATTGTCAGTAAAGGTGCACCTGAAGTGAATGGAAGTGCTAGTAAAGACAACCATGCCTGAGGATCAAGTCAGATCGAGCACAGTCTTGCTCACTTTTTCACGGCCTCTCACCCTGCCAATAAATGGTGCTTGAGCCTTGAGCAAGACATTCTTTGCCTTTCCATTCCTCTAGGAATTAACAAAATTGAGGCTACATCCTAGAGCTACAATACAATGTAGCTTTTGAAGTGCGTTTGTTGAGACTACTAACACTACTCATTCTAAATGCTTGAAAATAGTCAAACAGCAGATTCTTTTAACTGAACTTAGTATTATGCAGCATATAGCAAGATGTTAGTCGTGTCATATCACACTTTGTAGAGTGATGCCAATTGACTAAAAGACTTGCATGATGGTGACCCACAATGCAAAGGCTGTGCTCAGAACAGAACACATGTGGAACCTTTGCAGAAACAAAATGCTCTCCCTTGCATGCATTTGCAAGAGACAAAAGCCAAACTTTTTTTTTCTTTCTGATGTCTCTAGTGTACCTGTGCAAAATACTGCCTCAACAACACTTAATGACATTTCCAGCTATCTATTTTCTGATTGCCACAGCATGTGCTGCAGCAGTTCTCAGGCCCGACACTTGCTGCTACCATGTACAATGTACGGCTTACCTGCCATCACTGCTCTGACACAGCTGTGTGCTCTGCCACGTCTCGTCCATGCAATATTTTGGTAAACCCATCTCCTGTGCAGCTGCCTGCCAGGCAGCTGCACAGAAGATGGGTTCGCCATACCTCCTAGGCGCATCGTCAAAGCTCACAACTGTGGACATGCATCCAAATTTTATTTCTTTTTCACTTTCTCCTCTATCTAACAGCACTGTGGTTTCAGCAAAACTCAATGCCCGTGCCAATCACACCTCTGTGCAAATAATATGTCATCCATCATGCATACAGTATGCGCTATGCATGAAGCATCGCAGCTGCTTAGCACATGCACGCAGTGATGCCCCTGGAGCGGAATCATTTGAGGCTTGATTTAATAGTGGGTCAATTGAACAAGGCTAGATTGCTCCGATCTCACGTCCTAAAGAACTTGCCATGCGAGTCGAGTTCCAAAAGCTCACCCACTTTTGTATTTCAAAGTGTTATCAGGCATTAATCCACTGTCAAATGCCACATTCTGCAGGTTTCATGTATTTTACTAGTCATGGGTATGAAAAAAATTAATTTGAACAAGATTAATCGAAGTGCAAACTGGCGAGTGAACTTAATTACAGACAAAACACGTACACAGCTGCGCCTTTTTCAACCATGTTCATTGGCAAACAAAAGCTGCGAAAGTATCAGTGCTTACATCGATGCATCCCTTATGCTTTGCTCATCTTCAGATGCAATATGAGTGCCAAATGTCCGAGGGCATCAACTTTGGCCGAAACTGTTGCTCAAGCGTTACAGCTAATTACAAGAATTCCACAGACAAGAAGCCTTTGCTAAACGCACACACCGATAGCTGGGTTCCTAATTTTATTGAGGTAGTAAACAGAAGCAAGCATGATTGCAAACTACATCCTTGTGCTTGTTTACCTCTTCCCTTTTTCTTCATTTACCAAAGTAAGGTGCCATAATCAGCGACGTTGCAGGCAGTGCGTCTTACATGAAGGCATTACAGGTAGCTGGCACCCCTTGAAAATAAGGGTGCACAATCTTTCGTTTGAAATTTCAGCTGATTTCACGCCGATTTCCGCTTGCAGGAACCAAATATCTGGGGCCAGGTAGAGGCTTGGCTGAAACGACTCGAGCGAGAGTGCATCTGCACTTTCAGCAGGGCAGTGTGAATTGAAGAAGCTGTAGGGCATAGGCCCATACTGAGCACACAGTGGGACTTGAAACCGGGACGTGAACTTGGCGCTGGACTGGTGGACATATCATTTTGGGGCACAGACAAAAACTGCGCACTAAGAGTGCCAGCTTGACACAGTGCAACAATAGGCAGATGTTACGGGGAAGGTTGGTCCCGCAGGTAGAATAAAACTGCCCTTGGGAATCATGGATGTGATGCAGACTAGGACACCGGGCCACCACATTGTGGAGAAGAGTAGGGGAAGACAAGGCACCGTCTCCACAAACAAGTATATTTAAACAAGTGTTGCTAGACCTCTGCAAGGCCTAGTGGTGCAAGTCGACATCTTCGAAAGTTCGGCCTTGCCGTCCAAGTTATCACATCAAATGCTGACCGGTGCACTACAGTGGAATCTGATTGATATGATCTTCAAGGGAGCCGGAAAACAAAGCGCATCATCCGATGTATTATCCAAATAAATCATATCATCGAAAAAAAAAAGAAAAAAAAAATCCTGAAAAACGTATGCAGAATCGTATCAACGAGACTCCACTGTACTTGATCATTTTCTTGCATAAAAAAGTTGTGTTTTGTTGTAAAACTGGCCCATTAGATAAGAAACACTAATCTATCACTTCAGCTCAACTTTCTCTTTAGCGACTATTTAACAAAGCCAACTCTTTGAAGTGTATGCAGAAAACATTGTTGAAAGTGCCTACGTCAAATTACGTGGAGAAATAAGCTATGCAGTTATGAAAATGACAAATGCGGCTTAATTTATTGCTTTTGAAATACCCTTGAGCTCCTAAAAATGCTCTTGTATAACATCTATTGCTGTTACTACACCCTTCAGTGATGCTTTACACATTTCTGGGTTACACATTTTTGTACATGACTTGTATTGCCAGTTCTACCCTGCAATGTCATCAAAGTATTGTGGGCATTACACTGCGGGTAAATTGTAATTACCGCTTACACAGTGCAACTCCTTATCACTTTAGTGTGCAGAATATTGCTATACATGACCACTTTACTGAAAGCCCTAATATGTTTGACGTGCTGCATTCCATCAGCTATCATAAAGGAATACAGTTTTTCCTTCCTTGTGCTGCCTGGAGCCAATAATTAACTTGCGCATGCACTAGTTTTGAAGTGGTGATTCAATTATTTTTATTTAAAAATTCGACACGACTGGAGCTAGACTAAATAAGAAATTTATTTACTCTAATTACGCGGACTCACTGGAAAATGCATGAAGTGTCATCCTACCGTATCGAGTATTTTTCAATGGTGCCTGCAGCACCTTTACCCACACACATTTAACATCAATACATTTATACATAGTCCAACATAACTGCTTGACTGAAGGGGATATGCAACCAATGTGTGACAACGGCGGACTCTTACATTGTTGAATAAAAGAAAGCAAGTGTCCTTTAGAGCACTGGAGATGTGGTGACTGCAGGGTATGTTATATTTATGACTTAAGACTGACTAAAGCCTGTGGTCAAGAAATACCGTAAGGGTTACAAAACAAAAACATTTATTTTGACATGGTCAGTGACTGAAATTTTCTCTTGGGAACAAGTTTCCAGAACTGAATGAATTTCGTCATACTGCAAGCACTGAGTGTAATCTGTAGGAGCAAGCAGTGTGCCACACTTGTGTGTAAAAGCATTAGAACTCTTGCCTGAGGTAAGCACTGCCGTATTATTGTCATTCACACCGGCGACTTGAGGAGGTGGTGCGACCGGCCAGTCTGCAAACCGAAATGTGGTTTGATATGCCGTTCAAAGTCTGCTCGCATGCCATCGCCACGTAAAATAAGTGTTGGTGTATACAGACATCCTGCTTTTGCGCACCTGATTGGTTTAGCAGATTTGCGACCACGGTCGCACAACTGGCCCAGAATGGTGAACAACTGGCCCAATTTGTGACCAACTGAGTTGCGCGACCACTGTCAGTCACCAGTGTGAATGATTCTTCATGGCTAGCTCCTGGAAACCAGCTCACCTGAAGTCACCGAAGAACTGAAGCAGGCAGTCCCGATCAACTCCACAGGGCATATGAAACGCCTTCTTGCATGCCCGTAGGCAGCAGCCGACCGTGGCATTTCTTCGCTTGCAGAAACAACATATCTGTGCCACAGACAAGACAAAAAAGACACCCAAAATGGGTCTCAATGTTAACGTCAGCTTTTTTCTCTTCTGCCCCTACGCCTTTTCCATGTTTACTGCACAAGTGCTTATGGCTGTCCCCCAAATCACAGGGACTAGTATGGCTCACAGTGTTTCAATAACAGGACTAGGCGAGCTAGTTGGTACATCATTTGGGAGCAAACAGCATTAAAAACGAAACAAAACAAGAAGACAGTGCACTGACTACCAATTGAAGCCTTTATGGAAAGGTGCTTACTACCTTAGAAGACAAGCAGAGAGAGACAGAGAGAGAGAAAGAAAAAAAAAAAAAGAACAAGAAAAACAGGAACAAAAAAAAAAAAAACACGTCTGCCTTAATTGCAAAGGTAAGCGATTTCTCTATCACTGGGCCCCATACGAAATGCTGACGCATGATGCTGCGCTGAATAGCAAAAGGCTAAAGTTTTCCGCGCTCGTTATTCGCGATAAGTGCTTGGGGCGCGCGAACTTTCAAACTCAGGCTCGCTGTGTTTGCTTCTGGGCAGGTGCTAAAGCTTCTAAACAAAATGTGCCAACACACCGCGAAGTATACTTGCGGTACGTTTGAACTCTACGCACAAATCAAGTACCATCAGCACATACTGAAACGCGATCAGGAGCGTAATTACGTGGAAGTGCGACGTGTAATATCTGTGCCAGGTTTACAAGCATGAAGTGATCGCGAGTGTACATTTTGGAGTCTTGAATTAAGCCGCTCTTGCAAATGCCGGTGTACCTGGAAACAAAACAACACACTGCAGTAGCTTCGGAAATGTTCGCGTTTGAATTATGCTGATAATTCGTACCACAGCGTAGTTTCGTCTTCTCTTTATACATTCTCTATATTGCATCCCTGCATCACCCCGCATGCTTGATGAAATTCTCTTGCAGCGCCTTCTCATGCACGCTCTGTCCACGGGTTAGAATACTCTAACCCCCAATCATCTCCACTGTTTACAACTTGTTTGCAACGGAGAAGGTGCACTGACCAGTCTGTTGCCGCGGCGCAGCTCGGCGCGCACGTCTGTTTCCAGGAAACCGCGCAGCGGGTCCTCCTCCTCGCCTCTCTGGTGCAGGCCGCTCGAGAAGAGCTGCGCAATGTCAGGTGTTGTATAGTTACGTGACCCTCTTGTGCTATTGGCGGCTTACCATGCAAAAGTAGTGCACGTGGAGGCCGTTACGGCTCAGAAGCTCCCCGTTGATGTCGTCGCTGTGTGGCAGGTCGCAGAACGCGCACCTGGGCACCTGCTTAGAACCTGTAAGGGGTATGTTGCTGTTCGCTAGGGAGCACACCAACGAACACGACTCACCTGCCGCCGCTGTTGCCTTGCCGCGTGTTTTATTACGGCGCGGGGCCATGACCATTTCAAAGGTCGTCCACAACAGTCCAAAGCCACCATAAAAATACGCCTGCTAGTCGTAACCAATCAGAAGAGAACGAAGCTTCGGCGGCTTTAATGCTTTGTCTAGCTTTGGCTTATGGCTTTGGAGGATTTACGGCTTTTAACGGCTTATCCAAATCTTACTTTGAGCAATTCAAGACAAGCCAAGCCGCTCACATCCCGGCTTTCCCGTGAAGTTGGTGGTAGGTGTTCTGTGGTAGCGCCAGAATAATGTAGGATATGTAATATTAGTAATATGATGTAGGTACTTCTACAGTAAAGGTAGTACTGTGTCTGCACGGCCACCGGTCTGCGGCATGAGCGGGACCACTAATGACGTGTCAATGCGTTCAGTAGCGCAGGTCTGTGTACTGTAGGCTAGCAGACGATAGAATATAGACCACCGTAGCGTCTCCTGCATCGAGTTCCGCTCTGTCTCGGCCAAGCAATACCGGATCTACGAGTATGTATTTTGTTGTTATACAATAAAAGTAAACGCCACGGCGTCGTGATTGGCCTCTAGTTCAACTGTTCACTTGCAGATGATCCACAGTGACGTATTCAACAATGCAATGTGAAAGCGAGTTTTGGCGGAGAACGTGCTTGCAGCAGTGTCCATAGTTTTGTTTAGCATAGTGTTGTTTAGCCACAGTAATGATCTGCGATAACGTACGCCGCGCGTGTTTCCCTGTCAGCTTCAAATATCGCTACGATCGTTTAAAGTTCAGGAAGACAGTGAAGAGTATTTCAAAACAATATGAGAAGTCTTATTCTTCCTAAATTCTTAGTCATCCAAAAGAGAGCGTACTGTGACTGCTTCAGTTGTTAGTCAACATTTGATTGAGCTAGAACTGGAAATAAGGAATGCGGGACACAATTTATTTTCAAATGTTTGGAGTGATTTCAAGGCAAGGATCCCATACAAGCTCTGGTGGTACTCACCTGAGCCAGAAAGCCATGTCATCGAAACGGAAATTTCAGGGACTGCTGTTGAAGGTTGGCACCCTGTCACAAATTTTCTGAATCTCTACTAGCCCATTACGTTTCCCTAAGTTGCAAATATAACCATATCAGAGTGCAGGTTTCTAATTGTGATTGCTGTCACTTGCATTTAGAGTCTCCGTTTTTCAAGTGCACTCACTGAAAGCATTACGCTATTGAGTGCAGTGATGTGTAATTTCTGGCTATCGTCTCTTGATGAATGTTTCATGTTTTATGATTGCTGCTGTTTCTTTTTTTTTTCTTTTTACACTTTTGCTGATATGAAAAGCAGGAACGTACAGTTTATATTGACATCTATTTTTTCTACCCATTGGTGTTTGTTTTTTAAGTGAGGAGGGACACCAAGTCTTGCTAGGTTACCCGTGAGTGATTATGGTCGCGGAAGTAGTTAGAGTAGAGTAGAGGAAACTAGCATAAAAGAAATGAGGTCAGTGTTGGCGTGCAGTTGCTTTGCAACACGCATTGTGTCATATGTGCAGTGACCGCGATGGAGCTGGACGTGCTAGTGGCTGTATGTGGGTGCATGGCACTTCTGTTCCTCCTTGTCAGGTACGTGGGCTGCAACTATGATGACGGGATTGCCTAACCTGCACACTTGGTTCAGGTACTGGTAGAGGCATCCTGGACGGCACTGGCTCATCAGTGACATACATTGCCCAGCGCAAGGATTATCATCCTATGGTCCAAGTGGAGAACCCCTTTGTAGTGGCCTGTGAGGGCAGTGAGGACCCAGGTAAGAACTCTGTGAAGGCAATGTGTGCATGCTCAGCACTTCCTGTGAAGTTCACTCCTAAAGGATGGTTTCTGTGACCTAGGTGGCTTTGCAAGCACTGCACTGTTTCGTAAGACAAAACCATTGAAAAATTGGACAGGGAATTCGTCTCTCTGTGTGTCCACCTATGCAGCGAGGATCTGTTTTTAACGGAGACAACCGGGAAAACCCTCCAAGCTGCTCAATCCGAAGTGCACTCACCTGGAACAAAAGTATGAAAAATGGTAGTGCACTGTCATAGTCGTCCTTGAAAGGAAAAAAAATGTGGGCAGCTTGCACTAGTGGTGCAAGTTTGGAGTAAGCAGCGGAGCTGGTGATCGACCAGGTTTTACTAGGCTTGGCTAAGTTTTGCTAGGAAATGCTAAGTGCTGCTAGGCACGGTAGTATTCCAAATCGGCTTGCCGCCGACGCGTAGATTCTCGCTTGGCCGCATGACGCGCTTCAAGATGAGCAGCTTCTTCTTCAGGTGTCCGGATCTTCTTTGCTCGTCCCATGTCAAGGCTACATGTACTCGCCACAGAGTCAACCAAAGTTTTGCCGCCGTTGCGGTGGCTCTGAGCTTTTATCTCCCGGTGACGTCACAGCCAAGCTGCGCCTCCACACTTGCCGGGGCGTGGCTGGTCGAAACGGCTGCAGGTCACAAACACCGTGCGCGATCAGCATGAACGCGGGAAAACGCGGACGGCGTCGGCAGCAGCTCTGCGCATTGCCTCGTTGGTGCTGCTATAATTCCTTTCACTCTCTCGCTCTCATTTTCTCTTTCTCTCTCCCGAGCATAGCGCGTGCCGCGCGCATGCTCTCCTTCCCTCACCTTAACGTCCCATGTCAAGGCAACATGTGCACGGAGAGGAGTTGCGAAGCACACACCGCTCCGCGAGGTGGTTGCTAGGCAACATGCGGTGACGTCATCGCCAGCCGCAGCTTTTTGTTCGCACCATGTGGCCTAACCAAGAGCTTAAACAGCTCCACTGTTAAAATTGTCATCCACCTGTATGTAGCATGAAGCTACATATGGGCTGATGTAAATTTTTCCTTTCATGAACCTTCCTCCACCTTGCAGAATTCCACCGAACTCTTTTGCCATATTCGTCCTCGTTTTCATGCTCCAGTTTTTCATGCTTTGTACTGAGATGAACAGCCTAGAAAAGGTGCGAGTGGCATGCCTTGGCAGGGTTTCGATGACAGCTTGTGCATACTTGTTTGTGGTTGAGTGGAACTGTATCACATTGCTTGCATAGGAATTCTTGATGAGTACACAATTCTGACGGAAATTCATGTATCAAGAAGTGGGATGCCATATATAACGGTTAAGTTAATATATGTCAGTGCTCGGAATTACAAAGAGCATTTCGGAGTAAATTTGTAGGAGGTAAAATGGTGACTTGTAGCAGCTGCCTTCACTTTCATAGCTGGTAGCTGAAAAAAAAAAAAAAAGTCAGGGGGGTTGAAACGCAGATATAATGTCTTAATTACAAATATATGCCTTTTGAATTGCCGCAGTAAGGGTAGTCATAACAAACTGCAGAACAGAAACGAAATTGAATGTTAACTATTATGAATACTGGCTTAACATTGGAGATGTGTTAGGATAATAATAGGGAGTGTATTAAGTACTCTTCAGGAGCAGCAAGCAGCCACACACTGAACACCACACAGAAGATGTAAAACAACAACAAATAATTGATGTGAAAAACTCTTAACAGTAAATTTAAAAATGTAGCTCTCCTGCGACGGCAGAGAACTTAGAATTGCAGCACTAGCTTAGAAAAGATTGTAAAAAAAGAGAAACTCATTAGCATATGAACAATTGCAAGGACTGATGAAAACGATGCACGTCTTCATATAAGAAACCTTATACCACAACAACATGCAGCGCTATGCAGGTGATGAGCTCGAGGAGTAGGTTATAGATGCTAATGTTGCAGAGCTGATCAGGGAAATATATAGGGAAAACAAAGCACAAATCAGTCACATGGGAAGGCCAGAGGTGCACTGAGCTGGATGCCATAATTGCACTGAAACAAGGTCTCTGTCAGAGTTACAAAGAACTCTGTCTCCATCGCTGTTCATGGTTTATGGTGAGGGAATAAAACGACAACTCGAAAATAGTAAATTATATCTTACACCAGTAATGGGCAGCTGGTGTAACAAATAGTCACTGGGCAAATGTATGTCGACGACATAGTGCTACTATATAGCGGACAATGCAGGCGTTTACAGAGGCTTTTTTTTTTTTTTTTTAATACAGGGGACAATGCAGCGACATTAGTTTTATCACAGAGAAATTGGGAATGATGGTTAGATTGAATGGAAGAAACGAGTACCGTGAATTGGTATCAATTCAACAGCAAGTTGCATACATAGTCAAGCAATATAAATACCTGGGTGTGCATTCATAAGTGAAGGAGAGGTCTATTCAAACACTCACCACGAGAAGCTGAGGATGGAGGGGGAGTGGGACGTGGCTATAGTGAAATACTTTTATATTTAAATATTTGCCCCTTTTAGTAGTACCAAACCTACCATGACCCCACACCTTTAAAAGCCTTTTTGAAAATTTACTTGGTTTCAATGATGTACATGAATTTACATTGTAATTTTTTTACACGTTAACCATAGCAGAAAGAGCGACTAAAAATGTGTGGTAATGTTTCTTGAGAAGGAATAATTTAATCACGTATTTTATTAAGAAGGCTGTATTTGCTTTCTTGATACAAGCAAATCAGTACATGGGTCTGTGTGGTTCAAGGCACATCGTATGTCTGCTTCAGCATCCAACCTGTTTCTGGCGTTTGATTTAATTACTAGGAGTTCCGAGAATCCACTTTCGCAGAGGTAAGTCGAGATAGGAAGAACTTTAAGGGCAAATTTGCTGGTCTTGGGAAAAGCGAAAAGCATTTTGGTCCAGCAAATAGAGTTGCTGAACTGTTCTTGTTCCTGGAACTTCTCTTTAGCTGCGGGGTTGTCGATGAGTTACAAAAATTCCTCTTGTATGTCATCAGGAAAATCGTCCACAGTGCATTGAGAAGGATTGCGGGCAAGTTTCAGCTATACATTCTCATTTACATCAATATCATCAAAATAGTATCTAAACTCTTATTAAAGGCTTAAAAACTGTTTCTTGATGCCTTGTTGAAGCCCCTCTGCAAGTGGTTTTTCACTGAATACTTCATTCAAACGTAGGAAGGAAGCTGCATTTCTCCTCTCAATTTTCTTCTCTCACAGAGTGGCTAGCCAGAAGACAGAGGATTAGAGATAGAAAGGACAGTGAGAAAGGATGAAGGTCTGAAGACTTCTGTCAAGCACTGGAATGCTGCATGCAACAGCTATACGTGAATGCTATGCATGTGAACACTATGTGTGAGGAAGCTGCCACTGGCGCTGTGTCATTGCAAGAGTTAAGTGGACAGAATGGTGTCGAGACACCTGAGCAACACATTTCCTAATTGGAAGAGACAAGGGCGGCGAAGCGTCCATACATTGAGAATGAGACGAGGGGAAGAGTTCGTTGCTTCTTGGTTCCAAAGCAGATACTGAACGAAATCATGTGAAACACGAGATTGCGAGAGTTGTGGAAAATGAGCATCATGCTACTGCATACATCTCGCCTTGATGTCGCTCTTGTGTAACTTATGAACGCTGTTAGGCTTTTCCTTTCTTTTTTTCTTTTTGTTCAAGAGAAGCTCGATCTATTTGCTCACTTGCCCAGGGCTTTACGTGGTTGCTACTGGGTGCTCGGTTTCTCGCTTGATAGACTCGACAAGGGATTAATTCGCTGCTATAATCGGCATTTCTCTAGCTGACAATGAAGGTAGAAGTTTTATGGCTGAAAAAGTAGTTCGTACAGCCGTGCCGTCATTCATTCCCAACCATATTTGCTGAACCCCAATTCTACAGTTTTGGTGAGATAAAACTGGCTTCAATTGGGAGGCCGTGTTCAGTGAAGATTTCTTTGTGGCGACTGAAGGATAAGATTGCCATTTGTCTTTCCATCCATCTTGCGTCCAAAACTAATAGTACACTCTGCATAATAAACACCGAGGCTGAAAATTCATCTCTGTTACGGCAAGCAGACGGTACTTTTAGCTGGACACTCCATGACCCCCCCAAAAAAGTCTCATGACCCGCAGTTTGAGAAACACTACACTCTAGTGTAGTGTTTGCACCCTTTGAGGTTTATCCTGTCCCACAACAATAATCGTCATCTGCTTTGCTTGCGTTTCCTTTCTTGAAAACTCTGCACTCATGACCCATTTGGGGGTCATGACCCACAGCTTGAGAGACACTACACTCTTAAAAAAGTTTGCACCCAAGGGGGTTATCATGTCCCACAACAAAAGACGTTATCTGCCTTGCTTGCATTTCCTTTCTTGAAAGCTCTGCGCTTACTACTTTCTTGTCGAGAATGCAATGTCACCCTGCTAACGCGCATGTCGTTTGTGACCTTGAAGTACCGGGCTCGCAGCGTTAAAGAAAGGAAATGTGGGCAGGACAGATGATGATTATTGTTGTGGGACAAGCTAAGAACAAAGGGTACAAACTTTTTAAAGAGTGTATCATAAAGTCACTAGGAAAACTTACTTTATATACGGACACTCCAGGTAAATTTTTGCCATCGCTGTGATGTTCCTGATAACGTTCAAGTATGGGAGACAGTGATTGTGGTGAGGAATAGCCGCTATTTTCTGCAGCCTTTTAGGGATCACTATTATGGGCTGCTATGCTGGACAACTTCGGCAAATTCCGCCATATTGTCGGATTCTCCATCTTGTAGCCAATGAGTGTTGCGTATGCAGCGTTTCAGTCAGTCCGGGATGACAAGTTGCAATGACGGTGAAGCAGGGAGCCTATACAGTCAAGCAGCATCATGAAGCGTTCGCTTTGGAACAAGCACTCACGCTTCAGAGACATAGCGTCAGTGGTGCCGACCACTGGGTGGCAGGTGATACGTAGTATTTAGTAACCAATCAACAAAAATGAAATACCGAAAATGTGTGACACCGAAACTGGGAAGCTGGAGCGAGCGCGAAGCCGTGTGCCTCGAGGCAACGTTTGCTTTCGTCACCCAGCAGCCAGCGTGCTGTGGCTCCGTGCTCGTCGCTGTTGCAGCGCTGGCGTGATGAGTAGTACTTACATGCGGTACAAATGCTCTTTTTGGTGCTGCTTGGGTTGCGTGCCACTCTCCCTTTGGCTACGAATGCCCTTCCATCAGCGTTAAGGGATCCCTCACCAGGCCACATAGCAAAATTTGGTTATATGCTGCAAGTACGTGCTCTCTTGGGAACGTTCCACCGCCATAATTTTTCAAATTGTTTCATTAATAGCTGAGATAGAAAAAGTTCGGCAGGTGTTATACTCTTGTAACACAAGTAGGCGAAAGCCTGCTGCACATTTGGTAATACATGATGCTATATACAATCGGGGTTAGACTTCTTTGTAAGACATATTGGTAATGCATTAACTTAGGGCTAGACTTCTTGCACCATTAGTGAGATGGATGCGACGTGACGTGTGCAATCACACACGCACTAGGCACACTTTTACTAAGCCAGAGCCGAGGAGCAGCAAAAGAAAAAAAACACAGCCGTAGCTTCAGGCAAGTGTGCGTGGCTGGCATCCCGGAGGCCCGGGTTCAATTCCCACGCTGAGCGAAACGTACCAAATTTTCTTTTCAAAGGCACTAATTTACTTTGTTTACAGGAACCTCCCCGAGAATTGTGATGTCAGTCCGAGCATTTTTTTATGGCGTCGGCCATTTTTCGACATAGCGCAGTTTCGCCAAGGTCACGGCCAACATAGAGGCTTTCGCCTTGCCGCGAACCCATGGTTTCAGGTGACGAGCGTCGCCGACATTATTCTTACACCGTGGTCACCGCCAACAAGGACACTCTCTCCACTTGCCCCGTCTAGCCTCTGCAAGCGAAATTCCTTACCTGGGTTCTCCCCACGGTGTGCGTCAGAGGCCCCGCCTTCTTTTTTTTTTTTTTTTCGCTTTTTTGCTGCACAGTGCACTTCCACTTACGGTTACGTTTGTCACGTTTCGCGCAGCGCACGATTTTGCGCAATGTGCACGAAAACACCTGAGTAGCGGTATATGTCAGTGCTACTGACGAACACGGAGGCTGACGCAAGCGTATCACTGAACATGATCGCGTGCTGGAACACGGTAGAAAATGACATAGTTTCACTCTCAGCGACTGCACGACGTGGGAACAAGCAGATGAAACAGAAGTACATCTCCCTTTCTACGGTACAAAGTAAAACTGATACGCAGACATTCGGTTTGTAGGTTTTATTATTTCTCTAAAGTTTAATTTGTCTATTAAAGCAACAGACTGAACAAATAGCTGATGTTGCCTTAAATAATTCTCAACGTCACGTGTCACTGAGAGTGACGTCATGGCACATACATGTATGTAGGCTCACTTGCGCATATACGTGAACTCTCAGGCTGGGAGCGCGACGCCCGCGAGTAGGACAAACCAACGTAACTGGGGCAAACGGCGTTTGGTTTGAAATTTCAGCTCTTTCCGCGGCGCGTAACGATGTAATACTTAGTAGACACAGTCGTTAGTGCGCATTGCATGCACTGCGCTTGTCAGCTCAAAATGTCTAGATGGGCCTTGTAAGGCACGAGCTGCCGATTTCTGTTCTTTGCCTCCTTGTGTGTGCCCTGAGTATGGAGCTGCTATAACGTATATGTGTGAATTGCGCTCATTCTGCTTCTTGAACACTTGTCATATATGTATAGCTTCCCTGCGAGGTTAACCATCTGTTCGGGTTCCTGTTCAATTTATTACCTTCTTTCTCTTAAACGACGTCATCGTCTCTGCATGCTAAGAAGCTTAGCTTCACAAGAAATGAATAACCTTATCAGAAGAACATGGAGAGTAAGTGTCATAATAAACATAAATTTGTAACATGCCTGGTGCAAAACACAGTGTATACGTAGCCCTTCCCCTTTCTACATGAAAATCTTGAAGCCACAAAGTTTCCTCCCATGGTCTCTTACTCTGCACTAAACAGTCACTTATCACTACCTGTTACTGGTCTAGTTGGTTCTCATCGCGAGCCGGTCGTGGTTCTCATACTTACTATTGTGTAAAAGATGCGAAACCATGTACGAATGAACGACCGAATAGAAATGACCTATCCGGTCGTTCCTTCGTGTGGTTTCGCGTCTTTTGCCTTGCAATAAATATTCACTCTTTTCCCATGCAGAACATGTTCATGTGTGCTTATAAGCGTATGCAAACTTATCTTCGTGGTCCTTTTCGAAGATTCTATACACATAACGTACATTTACTGTTGGTAAAAGTGACATCAGGCGACAGTTCGGCGCATTATGCAGTTAAGAGTTTTTGTTATCAAATTTCTTACCGTTTGCGGATTTTGCGGATTACCGGGTTTCCGGAGACGTAAACGTGAGCGGGCGGGTTGGTGGCGCCACCTTGTAGCACAGAGCTCAACAAGACAAACATAGAGCTATTGGTGCAGTAACCAAGTGCATTATATACTTCGCTGCTGATGTAAGTTTTCGGTAGCGGCGTATTTGTGAACACGTCGCCTCTTTAATTTTATTGCGATAGCAATTTTATATAGACACTCCAAGCACATTTTTGCCATCGCCGTGGTCATTGACGTCGCTGTAAGGTTCCGTATAAAGTCCAAACAAGGTAACATCGTCGCCGCACGCCGTACGCTGTATGTGCGAGTGAAAGCTTGCGAGGGTCAGCCAATCGCACGCGTAGCGCGCGCGAGGGAGAAATGCGGGGCGGAAGCACGCTTCTTCCGTCGCGCACGAGCCACGGGGGTGGAGGGACGGACGGGGGCTGCTTAATTACAGCGCGGCCGTGCGCGTGGGATCTGGAAAGCAAACAGCGACGTGGAAAAAGTGCGCGCCCGCCTCAGCCTCATCTTCAAAGCCATCTGCGATGTGGACAAAGTGCAATTAGTGCCGGTAGCTTAATTCGTGTGCGCTGTGCGTTCGACGTTTAGTTAGCATTTAAGTGAGAGACGGCGCCAACGTCAATTACCTCTCTGCTGCTTCCGCGCCTCCTCACTCCAGCGTTTTGACAGCGAGTTTCCGCGGTCACCAAGAGAGATAAGTTCATGTTACCTGTGTACGCGTGACACTGTGCTTGTTAATTGAGTTAGTAAGCGATTAGTTAGTAAACTATACGACCGATGAAACTACTATCCTATAGTTTGTATAGTTGTCTACTAGTTTGTTATCGCAATCGATGCTTCGCCTTTCGGGAAAAACTGCGACACTTTCTTTTTTGAGCGACTACTCTCACGTAACACGAAAACGTGCCAAAGGTATCTTGGTTCAATGAAGTGTCACAATTAAGCTGTCGCTACCAGCGTTGCTTCTGCCGCACATATTTGCGGACAAGATAGGACTGTATTGTTGGTCAAAAAGCGCCCCCGTATGGCCGCTATGCAGGAGGTCTGGCGCTGCAGCTGTGGAGTGAGTGCCCTTGCCAGGTGTGGTTCTACTGGGGGATAAGCTACGCAGCTTTGGCAAGCTGGCCGCGGCTGGGATGGCCGAGGCTGCGGGAAGCAGCACAGGCGGGCAGCCTCTGGGAGGCACCTGGAGACTGCATACGCCAGGATTCCCCCGTTAGGCAAGTTTCTACGTGCCTGCTTTTATTGCCATGTGAATTGGTTATATGGCTATCGGACATACGAATTCATTGGATTTGCTAAATGATCCCATATTGAGTGTTATAAAATAGAATATGAGAAGAAACAAGGGATCTTTCAATTAGAATGGAATACCTACAACTCAAATTAGGAATTACCTAATACTTAACTGCGCCAGCAGTGTAACAAATTAGGACGGTGTAACAAATTTTTGATTATTTTCACAGCATTGTACAGTTAAAAAATGTACTGTTGTACGATTTTTTTCCTGTAGCTCTAGGCACACACGCTGTAAGTCACTGGAAAATATTTAGGGCCCCACATTTATTTTCTGCGCGCCACCAGGGTCATGCCTGTAGTGATTCCAGCTGTGACCTGTCACTGCTGGGTGCCGATATATGGTGGTGTTTAATCTCTAATGCGATGCATCACTTGCTGCTAATCACCGTTTAGTGCAGCGCTTAAAAGGGAAAAAATCCGACATCTAAGCACTTATTACATAGTGAATGCGGAGGCATTAATGTCCAATTCAACGCCACTGAGCGGCCCATCGAGTTATGGCTAGACTTGCGGGCAAGCGAGCCCGTCGACACGCTTGGCGCGTTTTAATTTGGCCTCATCGAGGCGCAGTTAAAACGCAGGCGAGAGCTTGCGCGGACAAGGAGCGCGCGGATAACGTGAGCTTCCGAGGAGCGAGGGTGACGTGGCGTCGCGGCGATGCCCTCTCCCCTCATGCAACACCTGGTGCGCTTGTGACATGCGGCAGCCAACGGGAATTTAGGTGCCGTTTCGCTGCTTCAGACGACAGACGCCGGCTTTGTCGCTCAATGGGCCACTTGACGCTCTCGCATCAATAAAGCGCTGTGGGCGTGGCAGAAACCTAGCTAAACACTCCATGACTGAAGTTGAACGTCAATAAAACGAAGTTGTACTTGCAGCGAAAAACTTTGTTAAATCGCAAATTTTTATGGGACATTTATGTTTCAGCAGTAAAACTTACTTCATATGATCCAATAGGAAAGCCCTTGGGGTTAACATCTTGTCAGTAGGCATTGATAAACTCAATCTCACAAGAAACTCAATAATTTTGGAATTAAGGGCAGTGGCGTGGTGCGTGCAGTGAGAAAATCTTCCCCGGGAATCGGCCTACTGTCATAAGTCGCCATCACATGGCGCCATGCGTATGCGTGTATTAAAGTTACTGTATAGGCTCCCTCTCCCTAAAGGAAGCTTATACAGTAACTGTAACGTGTATCAGCATCTAGGCATGTCAAGCTGTAGACATTTTACAGCGCTGCTTGCATGGGCGCTGCCATGTTTGAATACGTGACCACACCGCCATTGCATGCCTTCTGCATGGCTTCCTCTTCTCATAGTGGACAACGTGCTGAGTAAATGCAGAAAAGCGCATTTTATGGAGTAAGCTGTTATGGGCTCATTCCAATAGCCGTTTCTGGTCGCGATGATGCCGCCGCCGCCCCATAACCGCTATCACCGGAAATGCGAAAAAAAGTACCCGCTCTCCGCCGGGATCGAACCCAGGCCCGCTGCGTGGGAGTCGGATACTTTCCCACTGAGCCACGCAAGTGCTTGCTATCAGCGTCAGAAAAGGGCCCGATGAACGCACCCTACGCAGGCGCGCAGGCGACCCGAGCCTCCGCCAGTATGGTGGCGCCATCTAGTTAACGTGCCTGCAACCGCGGCTTGCAACGAGATGCGATTCAAACGACTTGCGCAATCAACGCTATCCCGATGTTAGATGTGCGCCATATATTCTGGGTACCTCTTCGGTACGCGTTATGGCGTCTCCTCGCAAGGTACGAACCGCTGCTGAAGAAGAGAATCGTAGAGCTACGTGCGCGGCTATAACCAGGCATCATCGGGCTCAATAGACTGCTGTGCAGAGAGCATTACAAGGCGCAGCTCGCCGTCGACACTGGCCGGACAGTTCAAATCGTTCTCGTCAAAATCGAGGCGAAGACACTTTGCCGCAAAGACTTTGTTGTGCGTGGTGTTGAAATTGGAGCTACTCTTGCGCCGCTCAACCAGCTTACGCTGTGACTGTGCTGCGTGTGCCGCGCAGGCCTGTGACTTTTTTCACTCTATGGTTGAAATATTATTTGCCAGCGATGCAAAGCTTTCAACCGACTGAAAGCGTGAACAGAATGTATACAGTGCTGATTATTTACACATGGCCTTATTTTAGCCTGATGGGGATGAGCTAATTCTCCAAGTTGGCGCAGGTGCCTGAGGCGATACCCGATTACACGTACTTTATCACTATTTTCTCGTGACATCAGATACATTTCTTACCTCAGTACTGTGTAATCCGTCATGACGGTGATTACCTGCGATCATTTTTGCGCTCAAAGTGGCTTTTTTTGCGCTTCAAAGAAACTGCAGTCGGTTAAGGGCATGTCATTTATGCTTCACGTGCTCAGAACAAAATTTGCAGTGACATACCCCCTTTTTAATTTCTGTACTTGCCACAGCATAGAAAAATGTGTTTACACGGGAATCGTTTTCGGTTTGTCATGACTGCATTCTCGCTTATCACATGGTGTAGCGAGCCAGAGAGGCGCTGAGCAGCAGTGGGCAGCGGCAGCATCAGTTGCAATTGCGCCACCCGGCGTGCGCTCTTATAACTGTTTTGAAAGCGAACCGCTCGATTGCCCTCGCGTGATTAGTCAGAAATTAATTGTGTTTTTGCTGACGAAAGCGCGACTCTGACTAAACAGGCGAGGGCAAGCGAATGGTTGGTTTCCGCACCCCTGAATCCCCGAGCGGCACCTCCACGGTGCGATGACGTCGCGCCAGCGACTCTCGTCTGTAATTTTCCCAGCTATCCTGTACGCTCATTCGGTGCTGTGTGCATGGCCGCTTTAGAGCGCAGCTCTTAGGCGGCCGTTCCTGCATTGATCGTTGGCGTCGTCGGCGTCCCTCGGCGTAACCGAGCGAACGAGCACAGCGAAGGATGAAAGAGTGAACGAGGAGCACAGCGGAGGATGAAAGACGGTGAGAGCGAAGAGAACACGAGGAGGACGCAGCTGATGCGTGAGGAGGGAAGCGGAGGAGGAGAGTATGGCGAAATGGTGAGGATAGCGGAGTGCCGCCGAAATAGGCTTTGCGGCGGCAACCAGGCATGTGGCGAGTGCGTCCACCGATATCCGATATCATATATGGAAACAAAGCGCTGGCGTGGACTTCGGACCCCCAGCGTATGTGCTACTTCGCCTGCGCCGCCACCGCTAGAGAAAGTGCTCCGCACGAGCCACGCGTTCCCGTGTTTACGCTTTCTTTCTGAACAATGAGCGACGCAACCGGTGGTAATGCTTCATCTGCCGCTGCGCTGCTAAACGAGCTGCCCGAGCAGAGGTTCAGCACCGCTGCTGAGAGGACCCTGTCCTTCAGAATCAAATTCTTTGCCCGTATCGTAAACCGTCGCTGACTTTCACAGCCATCTTCGGTGGTTTCTGCGCATTTTTTTTTATTGCGATAGCAATTATATGGACACTCTAGGCGAAATTCCGCCGTCGGTGTCGTGGCCGTCGTCGTGAGGTTCCGTATAAAGTCCAGGGGCGATAAAATAGTTGGCACGCGCCATACGCTGTATGTGCTAGTGAAAACATGCGACGGAGAGTCGGCAATCGTGGCGGGGAAAGTTGGATGGAAGTGCAGTCTTCCAGTCGTGCACAACGCTCCGGAGGGAGAGTAGGAAGGTGGTGGGGCCACGCTTTACTGCGGCCGCGCGCTCCCGCCGGGCCGGAAGGTTCGGGGGGAGGGGGGGGTTTGCACGCGAGCGCCCGCCCGCGCGGCTGTACCTTGAAAGCCATAAGTGGTGGGGGCAGAGTCCACCCTCCCTGTGTTTTCGTGGCTAAGATCGCGTTGATGCGAGCGCCGGCACGAAGCTCAATTCGCTCGCTGCTGCTTCTGCACTTAAGCACTCCAGCGTTTTGACAGCCAGTTTCCGCGGTCACCGAGTGAGGTGCGTTGATGTTGATGCGTGACACCATGCTTGTTAATTTAGTTAGTGTGCCTCTGCTTACAAGTTTATAAGGTTGATAAAACTACTACCCTTACATTGTATATATAGGTGTTCACTAATTTGCTATCGCAATCGATGCTTCGCCTTTCAAGCGAAACTGCAATTTTTTGTTCCTACTGGCATGAGGCCCGTTTCAGGACAACCGCAGGCCCCAAGGAGGCGCTCCCAACGCCGTTCCACATTAAAGAACAACTTGCTCACTTCTTTTGCTGGCCTTGGAGAAGACATTAATTTGTGCAAAAAAAAATCAAGCAGACACTGAAATGTTATTTCATATCCTGTTGTTTTCACTTTCTTCCTGAAGGGCAATAACCTCACACTTGTGTACACGACATGGCCTACGCCTTTCCTTTTGTGTTCCTATTGAGGGGCGCGGGCATGTGCTTGTGCAGCCTTGACAGCTGCCAGCGACATCTGTGGCGCGGTGTGGGTCCCCCTGTGCCACCACGCGAGCCGCGCGTGTCACTTGGTGTGCTGTTTGTGCGGCTTTCGGAGGCAGAACCCATGGAAGTGGTGAGTGAGTTCAGAGCCTTGGATGCTTAACATTTTCGAAGTGCTCCCCATGAACCACCTTGAGGTGCAAAGAATTGACGTGGCACTTTCGGTCACGGGATGCGAAGTGCTGGAGCAGTGCTTACCGTATATGTAAATACAGTATAGACTCGTGTAAGGGCCTCACCTTTTTTCCCCCAGAGTTTTCACTAGGTGCGGCCCTTACACGGAGCGAACCTTTTAGTCAAAAGGGTGCTGGCACAGCCAGCGACTTGTGCACACCCCGGATCCCCGGATGTGCCATTATATCAGAGGTCAGTGTTCAGCTTTCGCCATCTAGTAGCGGCACAGTGAAGTACGCAGCACGCGAAAATCTGCCGATGCTCGCGCTCGGCATCGGGCGCCGAACGCGATTGCTTCGCGAGTGCGTGGCTCGTCTTTTTTTTGTGTGTGTGTGTTCAAAAGAGAGCCCCGCGAAATCTATTTTTAAAAAGTCGACCCCAAAAGAAAGCCCTGCGAAATATATATATTTTAACTCGGACCCGGTATCCCGCTTGCGCAGAAGGCAGGTTGGCCCGTCCGTCCCATCCCTCCCGATCCCGTCCCATCTCCTCCCCTGGAATCCAGCGAAGGATCCTGCGTTAGCCGACGTCCCGGCACAAGCACGTGCAACGGGATGTTTCTGTTCCTTGGGAAGAAATCAGACAACTATCATAGCTCAGCTGTGTTCGTAATAAAGTGGTGCTCGAGTCCCAAATTGAGCTGGTCAACCATGGACCACGATCGCTGGTGTGGCGACGAGCTTGGCTCCTGAGAACGTGGCATGCGGCTTCCTCTGACAACATTGGCTCATTTCGTGCGCATGTTGATGGATCTCTGGGCTCTGGCTCTGCTAGCTCTGATTTGTCCGACTCGCCATGGCGTCGCGCCGCCAAGCTCGAAGTCGCGGTTTCGATCCCGGCCGCGGCGTGGCCGCAATTTAGATGGAGACGAAATGCAAAAACGCTTCTGTACTTAGATTTGGGTGCGTGTTTGAGAACCCTAGGTGGTGAAAATTGATCAGGCGTTCCCTACTACGGCGTACGTATCTTATAATCAAATCGTAGTTCTGGCATGTAAAACGCCGGAATGTCATTTTTTCCCCTAATTTGTTCAAGCATTTAGCTCTGTCTTCCAGCAATTAATACAGTGTTAAGAGTGTTTGTTGCTGTCTATTTTCCATTTATTTTTTGTTTGTCGCTGGGGCATTATTGTAGAAATAGTTTAACAAGGGCAGTAATCGAACAGCTGCCCTAATGGCGCCCAGAACAACCCGTTGCGCCATGCTGCTTCAAAAAGTCATTGTAGCGGAAAATTGAGCCGAGCCTAGCTGCGCCACATGAAGCATAAGAAAGAAAGCTTCATTCCGTTGGGGCTATCCAGCTTGTAAACCTAAACCTGATACCAAAAGCACGCCCCCATCATCATCACCATCATCATTGTGGATGCCATCTGAGCGGTCATGTAGCTATCCACGGCGATGCCTTCAGCGAACGCTGACCGTTCCTTCATTCGTCATTTTCACGCTTTTGTTTCATTTCTCTCCTGCAGACATTCCATCTGTGTTTGCCGTGCTGTGTGGTCTTATTTGGTTCCGTTTATGCTGGAGTTTGGTACTGTAAATAAGGGCCAGTATTTCGTAGCAATGCCTTTCCGATGCTAATGCCTTTTCGCGCTTGGTCACTGGTCAGGGCGACGGTCCGCTCACGTTATCAACGGGATCAGCCGGCAGTGAGCAGTGAACCATAAGACTAGTATAGAATAAAGCATAACGCATTGCTACAAAATACCAGCCAAGCTTCGGGTTAGATCCGATCACACATTGTTTAGTATATAGTTATACAGACGGTACCACTTTGTGATACTAGCACTCGATCAACCGCTAACACATAATTTGCTTATTAGTCGGGACCTTCTATGCGATGCTGCACGTTTGGAAGAACATGTTTGGTGCTCATAATTTAATCAGCTTTCACATGTTCCACAGCAGAATTATGCGGGAGAAATTGTGCACTTGAGAAGCAACCTGCGGGTGCCTTCACTGTAAGTGCGGTTTAGTCATCTACATCTTCGCCGTGGTCTTGCTGGCATGCTCAGCTAGTTCCGCGATATTTTTTATTTTTTTCTTGCTCCCGAACAGCCAGGAACGACTTTATGCCGCAATATACGCACAGCACGAGACATTCTTTTTGAAATGATTGAAACTAGTTTGCTAATGTTTTATTTCCAGTGCCTCATTTATGCGCCTAAAGACGGCTCCGTTACATTAATTGACTATTTCAGTTAAGTTTAAAGTCATATCTGGTAAATAGATGTATGTGACACTGCGGCAAAACTTATTGTGGCTGCGCCAAATCAGCTTTTCGCCTGCGCTAAGACGTGCACCAGAACGTCGAATGACTGCTCCATCACTGCAACAGCACTGCAAGTGCCATATGCCCACTTCCCTAAATCTTGTTGGCTGAGATGTAGACGTGGCATAACACAGCAAAGTCGTCACGAGTGGCAGCAAGAGATTGAGTGCATGTAAGCAGTGGCATCTCCTGTATTGCTGTGGGATGTACCACACTATCATTTGGCCATATTGCCCACGCGTGGATCCAGGGTCCAGGATCCAAATGTCCTGACACCACCCCCCACCTCTAAAAATTTGTGTGCGCAGCGCCAGCGTACGGCGCATGACAAACTCACTGAGTCGTTCTTCTCAGCTGTTGCTGTTCTTTTGCTCTGAAAAAACAAGAAAGTTTTAATGATTATTGAAGTGAACCCGCCAGTACGTAAAAACTCATCAACATCGTCATCAATCACCGTCTCAAAATTAGACCCCCTCCTTGAAAAAGAAAATCTGGATCCGCGCCTGACCTTGCGTTTCTGCTGATAATTTTATACTTTCAATATGACACGTGTCACACAACGTCTTTATGTATTTGTGGCAGACACCTGTTCTTAGATATCATTTTGAATTGTCAAACCCAGACACCGTTACCATATCCATCGACATTACTTGGAGTACTGGAATTGAAACTGCCCTGCACCATCCAGTCAGGCCGTGTGTGCTGTCACATAGTGACGCTGAAGCACCAAACACTGCCAAAAGTTTGAGTTAAGAATTTCACTCCTTGTTGGTTGAACTTGTGCCCTGAATGGCAAGTGACGCCAAAATCGCAATGATAGCGGCGAGAACGGTCGCGAAATCTAGATTCACGCGGGTCAAATACATTGGCTGTTTATACTTATCTCACCGTAAATTGCTGAGTAAATGCTGGTGCTCACAAATGCTGGTGCTCACACACGCTGGTGCTCACACGATATGCAAAACCTGCAAGTGCGTTTCTCCTCACACCTTCTTCGACGCAACCAACAAGGTGGCTCACCTCGGGATAGAATTGTATTTGAAGTATCAACATGTGGGTCACTGAAATTGTGGGAAGACGTGTGGTTCATGATCTCCCACATATATATATATATCCTCTTCGGTCGAGCACAGACGAAATCACTGAATGCTGCTGGCCCGATCGTTCCTTGTTCAAGCTCTGGCTCGAGCGCACGGTGCGCAGAGCTGCGTGCCTTGGTGCCACTTCGTTGTCGTTTAGAGCCGATGGCTCGCCATTAACATCATTCCTGCCACCGTGTGTTTCCTGCACCATCCTAGGTTTCAAAATGCGTTTCTCAGCTCTAACAGCGCTACTAGCAGGAACGCGGCCATCTTGGCCATATGGTATTGGAAATCCTGCTTACGGACTTTTACATATCGTCTATTGATGACAGCATTCAAGAACTTTCGGTTACAGTAGGCATGTCCTGCACACATCGATAACTTGATAAGAGCGATGATCCGGCGAAATAACAGTCACGTACCGGCAACAAACAAAACAATGTACGCGAAACAATAGGCCCTCCATCCTAGTTGGATTGTGCCTTCATCTGGGATATTAAAAGTGGTGACACTTGCGACAGGGAGCTCGTCCAAACCTGATGACCGTCTTTTGGCCATGTCATTGAAGCAGCAGTCCTAGTCATGAAGCAAAACAAGTTGATCACATTCATAAGCTTGAATATAGATTACATCGTAGATTAAAGGGCATTCAGCTTCACGTTGATTCGGCTGCGGATGTACGTCAACATTTGAAATCAGTGTCGCGAAAGCAGTGCGGCAGTGTGGTGATTCTGATCGGCGAGCCATTGGTCTCGAGCTCCACCACTGGAGAGGCTGGTGCTGCTTGCTGTCACCGTGGAAGTCCAGGTTGGACCACACGATGATGCCTCGACCGCATCCTTCGTCGACATGGGAGCAAGCTGGAAATAAATTTGTCGTAAAGCTGTGCCGCTATGCTTCATTTCCTTTTCTTGACGGAAGAGGCCTGTGAGGCTACATTAGCCAGAGGAATTTTTCCAGGCACGTGTCCGGCATTGTCGTTTAGCGTTTTGTACGCGTGCTAAGATGTCGGACACATGTCATGAAAACCACTGCAAGCTTTTACAAACGGCAAAAAATTCGCCCGAGGGTGCGAGTTCAAGTTCCGGCCCCGGCGGCCGCTTTCCGGTGGGGAACGAAATGCAAAAACGAGCGTGTACTGTGCATTGGGTGCACGTTAAAGAACCCCAGGGGGTCGAAATTCATCCGGATTTTCACTACTGCGTGTCTCGTAATCATATCGTACGTGGTTTTAGCACGTAACAACCCAGAATATAATTTTTTTTCAAGTACCCGAAAAACAAAAGACTGGCCACAATATTACTTGAGCCTGTAAATTCTCCCGTCTCTCTCACTTGATGAAATTGTCCCACAACAATCGCTTAGAGCTAACATATATTCAGGCTTGCAGTAAAGCTTCCCCGTTGTCACGAGCTGATAAAAAATCCCTGGCTGTAAGCGGTAGGAATTATGCGGAATTGCGGATTGCTGTTTCGGCTCAAGATACAAAAGATTCGCCATATATATATATATATATATACACACGCTCGTCAGTGGCGTAGCCAGAAATTTTGTTCGGGGGGGGCTCAGGTTGCAGCGCGGCCTCCTCCTTATAGAATTTGTCGAGGGACCAAATACATGAATAATAACTGCATTGCCAATGCCACTGTATATTAAATGCTGCAAACGAATTCTCGAACGCTACGCACTGTCAAGTAAAATATGTATTTTTTCATAAAAGAATATATTCGTATGTCCCAAAAATTCTGGCAGAAATAACTGATATAAATGCGGCCGCGTTTTTTTTTTGTCTATTTAATAAGTAAAGAAAATATCACACGGACTTAAGAACTATATCAGTTTGAAACCAGCAAAGCAGTGTATACAGCTGATATCAAGAACGTAAAGGCCATGAAATAAATAAGTTGAGGACAAATATTTTGATGAATCTTCGTCATTCAAGAACCTTCTTTACATTTTTGCACATCTGCAACGGCCAGGACAAAAACCTCAATGACGCTGTCCCTCGTTGCAATAGATTGCACAGGAGAAGCTGTTACCGGTCGTGTATTGTAATTACACCGAGATTATACTCGCAACGTAAGTACAAATAAATAGTAGGAGAGAGAGACAGAGAAGTCATAAGGGAAACGCTGGGAGGTTAACTATGCTGAGCCCGGTAGGCTACCCTGCACGGGGGAAGGGGGAGAAGGGATTGAAAGAGAAGGAAGAGAGAAGTTCACGCGTTGCACATTTACAGTTAAGCGTTCATCGCTGAGTTTCGTCACAAGCGGTCATGCAGGCTTGTGCACTTCAAAAAGCGCAGCAGCGCCTTTGTAGCCCTGCACATAGCAGACGCACGAGGCCACGCGCCCAAGATCCTTTCCTCCATAAAAGGCCTGTCGTCCGAAGGGCAATCCTCTCATCTTCGTATCTGTGGCAGTCACATAAAAGTAAGAGTTCTGCAAAATATACATTAGAAATGCGAAGATAGAATGGAATATACAAATGCGAAGATACAACTCGCTAAAGGGCAAAAAAGAGTAGCTGGAAACAAAGTTCACTGCTTGTATACACAACACCTCGCAACAAGATATTTAAATATACGTCTAAGTCTCCAATAAATCTACGTATTTAAGCAAACGTCACTGTATATTATGCGTCAAACAAGACAAATAAACACGTTGCGGAGTCAGAGATAGTAAACCTTGCGCACAGAAAGACAGATGATCTAGGCAAGAACAAAATTATGATCGCAGAAATCGTGATATGTACTCGGGCCATGCAGCGGTCGCGACAGCGCCATGTGGGTAGAATAATAGAGCAATAATGCAGAAATCAGTAGCAAAATGTGTAATTTAACTGCCTGCACAGCAGGAACAATTATTCTGCACCCAAAATTAAAGGAGGGTTTTGCTTTGTTTCAAAAAAGAAATAAAAGCAGGTAGCTAAAAAGGAAAGAAAAGGACAAACGAAAGCCACAGATGATGCGGCAAGTTGAACTACCCAATATCCGAGTGTGCTTTTGGCAAACGCCGCGTGGGCCGGGCTTTCAATGAGCAAGGTCGGTCAAAATTGGTTATTGATGTTCTCGTAATTTTCGTATTCGCATGATAATTTTGATCATGATGCTAACTGCTAGAATAAACGGCTAAGATTTCTGCGGTTTTAAAAGCTTGCGAACAGTCATACGTTTTCATAATTACGAGCTTATCTGAAGGAACAGAGCTTTTTACTTGCATTGATTTTTTCTGCTTCGCTATCTAAAGGACGAACTTCTCTCGGTGGGGGAGTTGAGCGAAGCGGTCAATGACTTCGGACACGTTGATGCCGACGTTTCTGTGGGTGTATAGAAGCACCAGTCTAACCATGCGTTCCACAGACATTGTAGAGGGCAAGTAGTTTTTTAGTAAACTCTTGTTAAAAATTGTCGCAGTTTCACCCGAAAGGCGAAGCATCGATTGCGATAGCAAATTAGTAGAGAGCTATTCGGAGTAGGGATAGTAGTTTTATCGGCTGCATAAACTTGGACACATCGGCTTACTAACTGAATTAGCAATGGTGGTGTCAGCGCGCACACGCAAACATGAATAAATCACACTGAATGACCGCAGCCAACGACTGTCAAAACGCTGGCAGCAAGCGCAAGTTCGCGCGGTCTATCGCTTCAACGGAAACTGAGCGGCGAATGCACAGCGCATACAAAGGTCAGAGCCGTGTGGAGATAAGAGACGGTGCAGGCGACCGCCGGGCAAAGTGCAAAGAAGTTGTTGGCAGAGGAGAAGCTGCCCCCCCTCCCCCTCTTCCCGTTTCTTGCTTTCGCGTGGGAGATTGAGTGGCAAGATACGCCTTTGGTGCCGGAGCACAGCGCCGCCCCGCCTCCCTCCCTCCCATACCCCCTCGGCCTTCCGCGGGACGGTCGCGTTTGCTTTCCGCCGTGCGTTCGCTCTCCGTGATAGCGCGCGGGGTAGTTCGCCCTCCGTGATAGCGCACGTCCCCCGCGCGCTTTCGCTCGCGCATACGGCGCGCGGCGACGATTTCATCGCCCTAGGAATCTATACGGAACCTCACGGCGACGGCGACGACGGCGACGCCGACGGCAGAAATCCGGTTGAAGTGTCCATATAATTGCTATCGCAATAAAATATTCTCTCTGCGCTGACAGTGTTCACTGGAAGGGTGACTAGAATCTGGAACAGTTTGTACACATTTACATAGAACCTTCAGCCGCAAAGAGAGAGGGCATCTAATCCGGCGCTAAAACCTAAAACACTCCCTCAATGTCGTTGGCATCCTTGTTTAGGTACCTTGCACAAACAGGAGGCTGTTCGATTCCAGTGATGTCCGTCCTTTTGTCGGGAAGTATCTAGAAGCAGCCTGCTTTTGCAACTAGGCTTTCTCTGATAATTTCGCCACAAATGTCTATAATTTGGTTTTGTGTATCTGCGCTTAAATACGAGGCATTACTGGGGCAACTTTCCAAATGGTTTTTCAGATATGTATCTCCACAATCAGCTCGCATGCGAAGAAGCGCTCTGAAAATACCTGTACTTTCAGCGGGGGCTATGTTTAAATCCATAGGGCCACTGTCCCTGTGGCCACGGAGAGCCAGACCTTGTAGCCCGCAATAAGAATTTCCTCAATAATAGGCCAAAGGCCATTTACTTACTCCTGTTTTCTCATATTTTACTTTGCCTGCCCTGGTCCAGCTGATCGATCACATTGGGCTCGCTTCCTGAAGATGTTTGGAGAAAATTATCAGCTGCTAGCTCACAGTCATTGTAATATTTAGCATTTTCATGTGTGTGGAAGATTGCGAGCGCGTGCTTTCATTTCTGGAACGGCTTGGACACGAGGGCTCCAGTTCACGCATGTTCGTCCAAGTTTATAACAGCATTCACCCCATAAAGTTCCAGAATTGAAAATCTTATAAAGCCCGCCTTTGGAAATGTCAGTGCACTTTTCGCGTCAAAAGTTTATGAGAACTTTATACCCATAAAGTTTCGGAATTAAAATCCATGCGCTCCGTAGATTCCGCGGCCGCTGCGAGATACCGCAACGCGCCCGCTCGCTATCGAAAAGCCCTTGAAAGTTTGTGCTCGGATGGGGCTCCTTGCGTTACGTGACCCCAGGTGCCACGAAATCCACCCCAGGTGCCAGGGAATCCAGCCCGAGTTCGCAATGTTCGTGCCGAAATGTCTTTCGAGCGTGAAAAAGACATTGTAGACAGAATGCAGAATGATTCCCGACGTCGGTGCTAGTTTTGGTCGGCGGTGCATGCCGGCACGAAAAAATTTCGGGGGGGGGGCTGAAGCCCCATCAGCCCCCCCCCCCCTGGCTACGCGCCTGACGCTCGTGTACTAGATGCATTGAGTGCGCGCTTAAGAACCCCGACTGGTCAAAATTAATCCGGAGTTCCCAACTGTGTGGCGTGCCTCGCAATCAAATCGTGGTTCTGGCATGTAAAGCCCTTTTTTTTTCTTTTTTTTTTCTTCCCGCGGAACGCTTCGTGTTGCAGGTGGCCCTTGTCGGGGCTGTGGAGCTTGTGGCGGGCAGGCCTCGGCTGCTGGCCCAGCACGTGAAGCTGTCCAATGGACAGAGTTGGCCTCTGCGCACCCTGTTCACGCCTGCGGGCGCCTCCTGCATGGTGTGCCAGGTGGAGCCCGCCAGCCTGGCGCTGCTGCCGTGCCGACATGCCGGTCTGTGCGGGGCCTGCTTCTCCCGCGTCCAGAACTGCCCCGTGTGCAGGGCACGCATCCTTTCCTGCTTTCACGTAGACCCTCGGGCACTGGGCGACACCGAGCCAACTCAGGCAGACCTGTAGTGTGTAGGATGGTGACGGTCGTGGCAAGAACCACACACACTTCAAGTGCAGTGCCGTGTACTAACTACTTGCCCTGCCAGCTTTGTCTTCGTGTGAACTTCATACCAGCAAGTTCGTGAATGCCCATATGGAACAGGGACATGTGCATCACGATCAGTTGTGCTGGGGTTCTTGTCATTGCTCGCATCTTTTCATCTTCTCTCGCATAAACAGTCTATCGCTATCGGGTTACCAAGGAGAAATGCTGTCTGCTCATGGTATGAAGGACTGTGGCACCGAATGCGTCCACCCTTCGCAACTGCAAAAGGTTTGTGACAATGTCAGCGAATCAACAAGGGAGCTGTTCGTAATCTGCATCAGGGATTCTGAAGCTTTCTGGGCCTCGGGCAACCCCAAAAGCATCCAGACAGTTCCGGGGAACACCGGATTCATTCCTTTCTGCCCATCATTTCTACTTGTGTGTAGGGCTTCTTGATAACATCATGTTCACGATCACTCGAGCGCATGCATGTATTAATTTCTCAGTAGCGTTAACTTTGTATCGAAACTCCTTTCAGGGAGGGCAAAGAAAGAAAAGCTATACAACATTCACGGAGAATCGGCACATCAAGGTGACCAAAAATATTCTTGCAAATACGGATCAGTGAAATGTATTAGGTGAGGACAAGAACATACCACCAGCTACGGTGTTGTGAACTAACGCGTCTAAATCGCATTTCACCGAACGTTGGGACCCTTTAGAAGGGCAAAATGTTTATATGTGCACGGATCCGAACAAAATTTTTTTACTGTATACTTTCTTCTGGGCACTTCGGCCATGTATGCAAAGCTCTGCTACTGAATTTGTGCAGTCATTCCGCAAACTATGATTAAGGATCGACGCGGTCACTCCCAATTTGTGCCCCCAAACGGATCATTTCTACTGACCATCCCGTGACTGTAGCTTGTGATGTGTGATGTTTATGACGCAATAGGTGACCCGTAAAAGAGCGCGGGGTTCTGGGATGTGCCGTCTGCTCGCTGTTTCCGGTTCGAGGAAGAGCAGCCGCCGCCACCGCTTCGCCGTTGAAGCCTATTGATGCGCTTGCAGTCCGGCTTTGTCACACTCGAAGATTACCCGGTTGCAGGCGCCTAGCAAAACCATGGTCGGCTGTTCAGCCGTTGGCTGCTCAAATTCAAGCGTTGACTCATGTAACTACTGCTTTGCAGCGTCCCTTGCTGAGTCAGCTGTGCACAAGCATCAGAGGCATGGCTGCCACTTCCAAAACTGAACCATCAGTGAACAAAAACAAAATGAACGTATGTCAGTGGCACTTAATTATCAGGCGGCGATGAGCTAGCTGTGTAAGGGCGGACACGGAATGATTCCCCAAGATATTTCTTTCTCTAACATTGACTCAAGCAGCAATAACTATTTCAGTACTCGCATGCACATATAAGATCGAGGTATTATGAAACATGGTTTTACGGCCCAAATTTAAATGGGACATAGCGAGATTGATACATACATAATACTCGTAACCAACTAGCCCACCTTAGTTCCTTGAACACAGATAGAGATAAAGCACAGTCGTAATATGTCGGCGCGATACGGCCATTTCCCCATCTTGTTGACAAAAAAGCGAAAACTTCTACGTACCACTTCAAATGAACCTCGAGTTTCGACCGAGAAATGCCGTTGACAGCGCGCAGTTTTCATACATTTTCAGCACTTCATTTTCCAATTACGCTAGCTGCGCCGTTACTGACGATATCAGTTGATAAATTATCGGATAAAGATAGGTTTTCCATCTGTCTGACTGACCCACAGGCAGAGCAGTCAGTGACGGTGCGTCCAAGCAGCGGCAAATGTCGTAGAGCTTAACCTGGCATAAACAAAAAAGGCTGCTGAAACAAAAACCAGAGTTCGTTTATGAATAAAAGCGTATCCTTGCGTTTCTTGGCTCGTCATTGTCGCGCCCAGAGTGAACTGAAACCTAGCAATCAGCTGCATGAATGGTATGACATTGCTAGTCGACAAAGCGGACAGAAAGCTTCGCACGAGTGACAGTTGAAACCGCGTACAAAAACACGTGCGCCGGGCATGCCGCCGATGCCGCCGCGTCGTCCGACGAACCGGAAGCTGCTAGCAGATGACGCGCCCCACAATTCCCTGTGATTGCTCGTTTTACGGGTCACCCATTGTGCTTGCCGCTTGAGCAGCGGTGATGGTTACCGACAGCGTGTGCAGGACCACGGTACAGAGCAGACTTCCATTGTCGTGAGCGACTGTGCTAAACTTTTCGGAGGTAAAGATTCCGGCAGCATCATGACTTTTGTAAAGCTTCCTTTATTATATGCATTATATTACGCCAACAAGAGTCCTGCGGCCCAAGGCCGTTAAGAATTCATTGTGGTAGTCTGAGCATGTCGCCACGCTGGCACCTGTTCCCAGCGTATGCCATTTATGCTCTCCATGACGTGTGTGGGGGAGGGGGGCATGGCATACAAAAACCGGTGCATTGAGTGAGTTAGTGAAATAACTTTATTTAGGTCCAGAGAAGACGCAGGGGAGACCCCGTGTCACCCGGCTAGTCCCACGTAGAGACCGCCAAGCCGAGCTTGACGGCCCGATCACGGGCACTCCGGACGGCCAGGGTTTGGTCGTTTAGTTCGGGGCTGCCCAAAAGCGCAGCCCACCTATCCTCGCTAAAGGCGGAGCCGATGGCTTCACACTCCCACAACACATGGTTCAAGGTGCAGTTAATATACTTGCGCCAGTGGCTACAGCGTTATACTGTTGAGCATGGAGTGGCGGGTTCGAGTACCAGCCCTACGGCGTGCCTCATAAATACAGATATGTGCAGATGTCGATACTTTAAATCCCCAAATTTTTTTTTTCGCAGTGAGGCTGTTCTACAGCCGTTCTCGTGTGGCAGTGTGCTCGGCATCAAGCGTTAAAGAACAGCTGGACTATGGAATTTTTGTTTCTAAACGTAATTATCAATGATTTTAAATGTTGCCCTGTGTCTACCTCTTTTGAGCAAACTTATTTGCGCAGTTTTTTCTTTGTTAGTCTTTAATCCGTAATTGTTTGTCATGTCGCGTTTCACCGGCTCCATGTTAGAGGTCGCTAGGCGTATAGTACGGGTGCAGTGGCGGAAGTTGACAGTTTTGCTGCAACGCAGCTTGAGTGGGTGCAGCCACTAGTCGACAACACGTACGAGGTAACTTGTGTACCACAAGTGTACTACAAAAGTTATATGATTGTATAATGCTATGTGTGATTGCACATTGTACATATATGAAGAGATTGTAAATATGTTACGGCACGCAATAAACTTCCCCATTTTAACAGCCAGCAAAGATACCCCTAATACTTTCGAAGGGTGTGAGAACTCGCTTATATAACTGCGATCGCTGTCTGATGTATCTGTTACTCAGATTAGTATATATTAGTGAACAAAATTTATGGTTGATCGCTTTTTCATAGGAATTGGTAGAACACGAAAGTGAAACGTGCCTTCACAGAAGCTCTTGCATGTTTGCTTCATGAATTCGTGGTCCGCTGCAGCAAAATGCGCACCGTTTGTAGGCCGGCGACCGTGTTGCAGGTTTGCTTTGCGCGCGGCGTCGTGTTAGCGAGCGGCGTCCAGCTGCCGAGTCGCTTCGGCGACGGTACAAACATTTTGGTACGATACCGTAGTGTCTGGGGCAGCCAGTTGAGTGGCGACGCGCTGAGCTTTAGGAATGCGAGTGGCAGATTTCGCAGCATGCGCTGCGTACGCGCGAAGGCGTTCTGATTCACGCTGGCGTGTCTCGCCGGACCAAAGCTAGATTCGCCCGTCGACGCCGTTGCCTTTCTGTGACGCTTAGCGCAGCAGTTTTCTTAGTTGTAGCCATCGCAAGCAAAGCAGTAGGCGGTGTATAAACATTGCTGATGCATGTTGAAGCTGCACTCTGTAGGCGACGAAGTACCACAGGCTAATCCGGCGCGAAAGCCATGTGCGGAAAGTGCCAACACCAGCCTCCGCTGCACTGTGACTGCCGTAGCACTCCCTGTCGGCGCTCGTAAGTGTCACAATGCAGTACTTCGCTTCATCGCTCCTAGATGGCGGCGCCATCTCTGTAAACAAAAGTCCAAGGTGTCCTTAGCTATTGCCTTAGAGACGCGAATACGAAAGCCTTGTGAAGCCTACTGTAATTCACCTTAATCCTCCTGAATCTTCCCTAATCTCCCTTAATCCACCCTAAAATACCTTCATCAAGCTTAATCCACATTAATCGACTGTAATCTTTAATCCTCCGTCTATTTTCAGCCACCTTACTCGACCTTAATCTATCTTAGTCACCCTAATCCACCTTAATCTACCCTCGTCCACCCTAATCTACCTTAACGCACCCTAATCCACCTTAATCTACCCTCACCCACCTTAATCTACCCTAATCTACCTTAATGCACCCTAATCACCATAATCTATCCTCATCCACCTTAATTCTCCTTCGTCCACCTTAATCAACCATAATCCTCCTTAATCGACATTAATCCGCCTTAATATATCCTAATCCACCTTAATCCAATCACTAATCAATCAAACCTTGGCTAATCGCCACGGGATATTTTATGTACCTAAGAACGCTAGCTTAAAACATATCTAAAGCCCGTTTCACATGCAAGCGATTGAGCGAACAGCGGCGCGGCGCTGCGATGCTTTTCGCGAGGTTTCGTTTCAGATGCATTGCCGCCACGCATTTTCCATTGCTGCGAATATCGTCCTATACGCAGGCTTTCCCGCACTAATTGTCCACTGGTCACGTGGCGAGGCGTGCCGTCATTGGGCCTCTTCGATTGTCAGTCCCAGACTGCTTGGGACTATTAAACCCCTATATTTATAAAAGTAGCGCCATTCTTAGATCTTGCCGCCACCGCGCTCACCCCGGCGCTTCCTCCTCGCCGCCTCCTATCGCCCCAGCCTCCTCCGCTCCCCCATTGGATCTTGGCGCTGAGCCGTGCTCCCTCAAGGGCTGCAGAAGATAGCGCCAACCTTTCCCTTTCCCTCAAGAACCACTTATCTTATCTCCCCCATTGGCCAATCCGTGTCACGTGGAAGTTCACGTCGCGCTTTTGTATATTTTTTTCTTTCCAGCGCGCTCCGACTGCCATTCTCGGGCCTGTGCGACGAAAGTGATGTACGCACAAACGGATCAAACGTGTTAGGGACAAGAACTTCGTTGTGATGGCATGCTGCTACGCCTTAAGTTGCCGCAACCGACAAGGCGAGGGCAAAAGGCTTTTTCTTGTTTACCATCCGGCGTGCGCAAACGCTTGCTGCACACTTGATATTTGCGCCGTCTCGCATCGTCGCGTTGCTACTTCCAAAACGGCATTATTAAGACCAGTTACTGACTGACGAAGCAAAATCGCGCCTCAAAAACGTCTCCGCAGGGCGCGATAGAAGTTTTCCTCGGATTTCCTTTGGTAGCGCGTTAGCTGTCGTCTGCCACGGCAGGCCCGACGCAGGCGGCGCCACTGTCGATATCGCGCCTCGATCGCGCTGGTCGCGCCGAGCGCGATAGTGGAACGGAGGAGGAGGGAAGTGGATGGCGCTACTTTTTATATATAGGGGTTTTACTTGGGACTGCTGTGCCGCATTCGATTTTGCTCTGACAACTTCCGAAGCCCCGCCCACTAATCCGAGTGTTGTCAGAAGCGCGTTCGTTTTTTCACAGGCCGGAAGTTCCGGACTGCCCGCGGACAAGCGCAAGTAGCTAGCAGACGACGGCTGTCTTAAAAGATGCGCGCGGTGTTTGACGCTATGTTGTGAAAGATTCCGTGTGCTTCTGCGTACTTTGCGCGCTCCAGACGGCAACTACTGTGCATTGAGTTATCGCTTATGCTACATCGGTGCTTTGTGTTCCATCATGCAAGTTTCTTACGAGCTGTAGCTTTAGTCTTCGTGGTTTTTCTTTCTTTTTTTAAAGAAAGGAGCACAGCGACCAGGCGCGCATGCTTGCTTTTCTTAATGTTTCACGAAATCTGTCATGCACATTGCTCTATACGTACGAAGTAAGCAGCTACATTTTGTTTTTCAGGTAAGTGAAACTAGCGTACGTGCAAGGAATCATATATTGCATGTGGTTATTTCACGCCGGTAGCGGGGGTGGTATACAATAGGACCTTCGCGTATTGCTGTTGACATATATGTTGATCCCTTCTGCTACCAAATTCGAGTGTTTGATTTTTTGACGTGCAGGATTAGTAGACGGGGTACACGCGCTCTCTCACGCGTCGAACCTTTAATTAGCATACGGTCTCGCGAGCTTTGAGGATGTAGGCGGGTGCTTTCTACATGAACAGGGACGTGGCACGACCATTATTTCGGAGCAATTTTAGGGCCAATAAATATATTTTACCACCACCATGATTTTGATTACGTCCGTGTGGGAATTCCATTTAAATTTCTCAGGCAATGAGCTGGCTAGCGCGACGTAATAAACTGCGCTTTGCGAAAATGTTCTACGCGCTCAGGCGATGATTCCACTATGCTAGCTTCGTAGTTGTGTCGGTGACGTGGCCTCTCAGACTGCACCATTTCGGAGGCAGGCTAATAAAAACGCTGGGTAGGCTACCTACGAGTAGCAAAGAGCAGACGACGGCAGCCAGGAGAGTGACTTCCGGTCGCGGTGCTTCGACCAAAATCTCGGGCAGCCCGACAGCTGGATGACGTGACTGTGACGCGTTCTTCTGTAAGGGCTAGTCAGACCGCAAGCCGCGGACGGTTTGCGGACAGTCCGGGATTGCATAATGGAAGAGGCCCATTGTTTCGGAAGCGGTGCTGCCGCGCTGCCAGCCTGCAGCCCCTGCCGCCGCGATGAAATTCCATTTTTCCTTTTTCCATTTCCATTCCATTTTCCAGTTGTTTTCCTTCCTCCATGTGAAATTCCAACTTGCTCGAACCTCGCCGCTCCAGCCGGCCGCTAGTGCCGCCGCCGCCGCCGCTCGAAACAGGTTTCTGGACCGCGGCGCCTGTTTCACATGCAAGCGAAAACGCTCGCGAATCCTGCCGCCGCGGCGCAGAAACCTGACAAAAACTCGGAAAAGGGCACCACTAAGCACCACGAAATGAACAAAGTGAAAAGCGGAGCTCTATATGGCACCGTCAATAACCAAAATTTTATCTATTTCTGTGGTGCAGCCAAAATAGCAGGGATGGATAACATATTGTTTATTGACGGCGCTTTATTGGGCACTGTACGCGTATACTCGACTCTGTACCGGCATTTTACCGGCGTTACTCGACTCGGCTCCAGCATTTTAGCACGTCGGTGCCGAGTCGGGTCAAAGGTTGGACACAGGTGCCCAAAGATGAGCGGTGAATTTGCTAACGCGAAATCGCCGCCATGTGCTACTGAAAGCTGTTTCCTCCGTTCACGATAGGCTTTGCGTTACGGCGGGCGCTGCTGTTGAAGAACGTGCTGACACGCGAAAGTTAGAGCGCTGGTTGGCCGTAGACACCTTGCGCTGAAGTTACCCGCGGTTGAAGGCACCACTAGAACAAGCAACAAACGGCGGAATCTAAATGGGAGGGACGCGATAGTTATTGGCCGAGGCATCTGCGATTGCTTGATCACGATCGAAGCTAGAGTGTCCATGATCTGAAAATGCCCAAGTGTGCGTGCTCCGCAATTAGTCTCAAAATGCCTTCCGATTGAAGCGCGATCATATTACCGAGCTTCAAGTCGGAAAAGCTTCGTGCGTTTAGCACTCAGACGCACGATAAAGCGTGGCCGGTGTCGGCGACACTGGGGCGTTAAATGAAAGCGTCGTATAGCGCCCTCTATCTGGTGCAAGTATGCATAAAGTAACCAATTTGTGCCCACAAAATAAACTAAAATAGAAACTTGAACGAACAAGTAAAGGCTGATTCACACTACGCCGACACAAGAACGATTTTGGTCTGCAGACTGATGACGCGAGCAGTTTACAGGACGGAAAACGCTGTCGCCAACAATCGGCAGACCAAAATCGGTGCCGTGTCGGCCTACTGTGAATCACCCTTAAGCAGTGGACATAGCTCGCTTCAAACAACACAGTTCGTCTGTAAATCACCTGTAATTCACTGGCTGTCTGTTGAAATAATAGTAAACTGAAACTTTCCGCAGTCTGGTCGATGGCGGTTGCTTCATATAACTTGATGCGCGCTCGTGCACTATCTCACGTCGTCTTATCGACATAATCGCAAGACTCAAGTCTTGTAGCAGACTTTTCTCGAAAGTGCGCGGTTATTGAATATCTCGTTTTTCATGCATGTTGCATTTTCAATTCACGCTGCTTTCTCTTTGTTACACACACACACACATTGAAGACATGGAAATTTATTCAACGTCTTCAAAAGTCCTGTATAGGACCGTCTCTCGCGGACGGGCCGGCTACGGCAAGACGCGGAGTATATTCTTCTTGGTGGGTAGGGATTTATCCGTTCCAGTGGAGCGGCGTCGCAGTGGTATACGCTATCGATGACTGAGCAGACCTACATTTGTTGAGATGTCGTTTCTGTAAATATGCGCAGTATATTTCCGCAATGACAAAGGTGGCTGGCCTCCGTGAGCATTTCCTGACCCACTTTTTTTTTTTATTTTCAAGGCGCCAAAAAGTAGAAATATAGCAGGTTCTCGCACCGAAAATGCTTTGTTCTTTAGTGCACAAAATCGGCGCCAGCATATACACAGTCAAGTCTGATTGGCTCTCCACCAAGCTGCTGTCTAATTACAACGGCCACGTGCCGTGAGTTGTGTTCATACCATCGTTGTTGGGGGCGTCAAGCTGTTCACGTGGAGCCACTCAAACTGTAAAATAAGCGACGCTATTTAAAGTGAATAAAGCTTGTGTAAACCTGTGTGTCTGTAACTCCCACTTTACACCCAAAAAAGGTGTTGTATACTGATCGGCGCTTGCCCTCGCCAGTCAGGTGCTCAGTTGCAGCAAGTGCGTCAGCAGTAGATTGCTTCAGTTACATTTAAGAGCGCGATGGCCCTCGCAAGGCTTCTCTTGCTAAAGGAGTGATAATCGCTTTTCTGCCCTTTGTAAGATCAAAGTATATGCACTGCCCGTACGATAGCAGTCGGACCATGACGTTTTATGTCCGATAAGTTCGCTTTGTTACATTTCAGAAAAAAAAAAAATCTAGACGACCACATCAGAAACGCTGGTGCAAGAAAAAACGAAGATGCCGCAATATTTATTCACAAACAGCAGCGACGACCGTTTCAACGAGTCTTCACCGCTACGTATACGAGTCGACAATCAATTCTGCGACCGTTCAATTGTAAAATGGCGTATCGTGAGCTATCTTTTTGTCGTTAATTCAACTTACAAAACGGGGTTGCTATTCCGGACACCGTAAAATTCCGCCACATCGTTGAATTCGCCATCATTGTCATTTCTGATTGGCCCACAGAGCTGCTACGGGGTCTCTGATTGGCTCGAAACGCCACCATTACAGAATTTGACAACGTGGCGGAATTTGACGATGGTCCACGGGACGCATATTCTGCGACGATCGCCTCGGCGATAGTATCGCAGTGTACGCAGAATACGCCCCAGAATAGCACCCCTGGGGAGCTCCGTATTCTGTAAGAGTCCACCTGGTGGAAATTTGCATTTCGTTTTGCTGCTGAAGTTCTGATTGGCTGGGAGCGCCTGTCTCCTTACGTGTACCCCAGCCCAGCCAATCAGAACTTCAGCAGCAGACGAAATGGACATGTCCACTCGGTGGACTCTTACAGAATACTTCCCCAGCTGGGCGATGCGTTCACGGTGAGCAGCGACCCGGTGTGAGCAGCGAGCACTGAAGGCCAGCCACTACCGCAAAAGGGTCGTGCACCGTGCCGGCCGGCCCATCGTTGATGCAGCACGGGAGCAGCGCTCCGGCGGTGGCGGCGGCGGGACCCAGCGGCGGCTGCTGCTGCTGCTGTTGCTGCTGCTGCTGCTTTCGCCACTTGGCCCGGCGGTTCTTGAACCACACCTGCAACGGGCGGGCTCGTCAACCGGGTCCGAGCCAAGAAGCGCCGATCGAACTGTCACCTCCACTCGCTCCTCCCGCAGGTGCACGCGCAGGGCTAGCTGCTCCCGCAGCGCCACGTCGGGGTAGTGGGTGCGCGCGAACGCCGCCTCCAGATGCGCGAGCTGCTGCTCGCTGAAGATGGTCCTGTGGCGGCGCTGGCGCGGCGGTGGCTGCTGCTGCTGCTGCGCTGCTGCCACTCGACCGGGCCGCTGCTCCTCTTGCAGCCGCCGCTCCGCCTCCGGCGCTGCAGAGAAAAGAGGCCCCGCTTTTCATATGAAAATGGCGCGCGGCGCGTGCAGACGGCAGCTGCGGAAATCGAATCTCCGGTTTGGGGGGGGGGCAACGCGGCGGCGGCGGCGGGGATTCAGGGCGCCACGCCGCCGCCCTTTAGCCGACTAAATCCGCGTGCCGGATAATCCGCGCAGGAGAAGCCCGCGCCGCGCGCTGTACCATGTTGGAAAGCCACAAAGCGCTCTCGCTCGCGCTAAATCTGCTTACAAAATCTTGCGCGGATTCTCTCCCCCCGGGGCCCCACACGGGGCTTAGAGCTATACGCCACTTAGGCCCTTCTTTTTTTTTTTTTTTTTTTGCGAAGCCGCGTTATACTGGAATCCGCGCCGTTTCTGTGTGTGCGCCCGCGCGAACGGGGCTTCGCAGGTGGACAAATTTGATGCGTGCGAGGTATTGCGCGCGCCGCTGGCGGCGCGAATCTCCAAAACGATCCTCGTTCTTAACCTGACGTCTGCAGCCGTCCATTACATACGCATCTGTAGCGACTTTTTTTATCTTGCAACACATCAATGGACAGCAGAATAATGTTCTTTCCACCTGGAAATGAGCCGTATAAGCGCGTCTACGTAATGTGCCAATCATCGCCTGCAACAAGGGAGGAGTGTTGGCTGACAATGAAGCCGTCGTGCTGAAACTAAATTCGGCAATTGCGACGGGGCTTCTTGTATACCTGCTGTTGTGTCCAATTTTACGAACTAAATCACAAGTGATGCGAGCAAGTAGCCGCTCTTTGATGCTCCGGCAATGGAGCGTATATGGCACACGCAAAGCGCGCGTTGGCTTCCACGTTTTATTCGACGATGAGGAGAGGGTTTTGCCGTTGGCGCCAGTTTTCTGGCCCCATATAGCAAGGAAAAAAGCCACACAAAGTGCGCCCCCTGTTCAAAAATCACTTCCTACGATGCGGGCGGATCACTTAAACCAACCGCCGGTATAGGTGACATTATGCAGCGATTCTTCTCGTTCGATTCCATTCCCTTCTTGTCGTTTATACTGGCCAGGAGAGGCACCAATCCTTGTGATAACGTAGACGACGCGTCGCTCGAACCGTAGACATAACGACAATAGGAATGAGTTGGAATTGAATCGTTGCATTACTCAAGCACGTCTCTCTCTCTCTCTTTTATATAGAATCAGTCTATTATCCTTGACGTTTAACTGTCCCGTACTGATTCATCACTGTAGTCTTTTTCCCCCCTCGTTCACCTGTTTGTATTCGTAGTATGAGAGTCCTATTGGAGGACTCTACATGGTAGTGTACATAAGAAAAGAGCCGCGGATGGAAAACTGGAGTAACTGGACAGTTAGTCCTAAAAAGAACGTTTTCGTCCCTCAAGGGACTAACTGCAGGAGTGTGCGTGGCGTGTGCAAATACCGGAGAGTAAGTGTTTAGGAGTAAGTGTTTAGTCCCCGGTCGGGAAGAGAGCAAAGGGAGAACGAACGGCACCCGTTATACTCCTCATTCACTCCGCTGTTTTCCTCAGTGTCGTCGAATGAAGCGGTGGAAGCGGTATTGTCTGCATAAATCGTAAATGATTCGAAGTTTGTGTACATTCAATTCAAACTCAATGCAGGGCAGATCTTTGTCTCTTCGTTATAGAACTGGGGGAAATTTAAAAAGGTGGAATATATGAAAAGCCTTGCACCGATGTGCACGCTATATAAGGGAACGACGCACACTAGACGCGCAAGTCATGGATGGACTGGCCGACGTTCTTGGTCAATACTATACATATAAGTTGCTTCCGTTCCAAGCAGATTACAAACTTCAGCGAAGCGATGTCTAGCTCGAACGGTGCACGCCAAGCGACAGGGAAGAGTCTTCGCTGTCGTCCTGCGTGCCCCGTTTGCTCTCCTTTTACATCACGTCTTAGGTTAAACTCCCAAGATTAATCGGCAGCTATCTTTTTGCTGTCACATAAGGGTGCAAGTGCACGCAACGTTTGAATCTCCATGCATAGCATACACAAAATGCCGAGTCTCTGGTGTATTGCTGCACCGGTTGATACGTTTATGATGTTCTCAGTATCCCGCTTCGTCAACCGAGCTCCCTGCCAACATGAATTGAAATGCTGGACGAATTGGCAGCATTGAAAAAAAAATGAATATGTCGTGCCAGTAAACATTTTGCTGACACGTTTTATCTTTTGTGATTTGTTGATGTTTTGGCGTATAATGTCAAAGTGGGCAATGAAGGAAAAAAAAAAAAAAAGGGGGGGGGGGGGAGCTGCCGTGATGTATAGTGGTTAGAGTACCTGGCTCGTGAACGTGAAGACGTGTGAGTTCGAGTACTGCTTTCGGCGCTCTTTTTTTTTTTTTCGGCGCAATAATTTTTTATTAGCGCATAAATGACTAATGTCATTAATCGCTTATTTGAGGAGCATTGGAAAGAATGACTGTTACTCCCTTGAGGAGCATCGGAAGAAAGCAAATGTTAGTCCTTGAAGGAGTAACCTCACGGGGAGTAACAGTTCATCCCCTCGCAGTTACACCCCAAAAGAACGAGTGGTTGTAGTAGGTCAGTTACTCCCCAAAAGGAGTAAAATGATACCCCTTTTCGTCATTTTTATTGCGAAGCTGTTAGCCTCGGGATTATTCTTGGCGTGCTCACACAAAAACCGCCAGCTCGAAAAGGGGTTTGTATTTCAGTATCCGCGTAACAGACTTATGTTTTCTCGTATATATTCGTATGACTATCCGATGATATACCATATCTGTATAGATTGTGTGTAAGTCGTACTTTACGAATTTTGTGGCGCAGTTTACTTTGAGAAATTCAATTAGTTCAACAACGCACTTGCGCCGGGCGGAGGGCCTACAAGTGTATGAATGAATGAGGATAGACCTCCAACGGCAGCGGGAAAAGGCCCGGGCTTTGTCTTTCAGTTTCCGGGTAACGGAATTATGTTTTCTCGTATATTCGTATTACAATCTGAAGCTATCATGTCTGCAGCTTGTGTGTAAGCCGTAATTTACGCATTTTCTGACGCAGTTTACCTTTAAACAATAATTTAGTTCAATAAGGCACTTGTGCTTGACGGACGGCCTATAGGACAGTGAAGATATGCTGATCTTCCGCACACATGCGTGCGCGCCTGACGTACGTCGCTTGTGGCGGTGGTGCTTGTGTAACGTCGTCTAACCTCATATGGGGTGGTGCTACTTAATTGTCTAACCTCCGCACCAGCTTCGATGTACATCCACTTTCACAGGGTGGAAGGGTGCTTTTTTTTTTCTTAGAGTGTATATGTCACTGTTATGGTATAACGGTAGCAGGAGCCTAAATACAGCTATCAAACAGCTGGGTCCAATGAGCGAGGCACATCTGACTAGTGCCATGAAGAGGCCTTCAAAGGCCTCTTCATGGCACTAGTCAGAAGAGGCCGCGCTTTTTCACCCGCGTAACTTTTTTAATGGAAACTGGAAAGAGTTCGGAGTAGGGCAGTGCGCTTTGTATTTAAAAATTACACAAGGAATTCTAGTGTAACCGAGGCCAAAAAAGAAAATTGGGTGGGACATGCTGCAAAAACGACGTTTAATTCACAGATTAAAACTGTTCCATGATATTTTTCATTCAAGAACAGGTATCGATCGCATGAACTATTTACATTTGCCCGACTACGTGTCTGTGAGAGTTGATCATGAACTCAAAGTGAAGGAAACTTCATGTAAAACTAGCGTGTTTATAGTAAGTCCTTTTCCCCCGATACAATTAACCCGAGACTGGAATCGGTTACCACGTGTTATTGTGGAGATAACCTCAAATGATACGTTTGTACAGTCGCTTCGTGATGTAATAGTATAATAATGAACATGTTGTAGTGTTTTATCCTATGTTGCCTGTATTGTTTCTTTTTTTTTTCTGTTATGTAATCCCCATACTGTGATGCCTATTGAAGGCGCTGTGGGTACTCTGATAAATAAATAAATAAATAAATAAATAAATAAATAAATAAATAAATAAATAAATAAATAAATAAATAAATAAATAAATAAATAAATAAATAAATAAATAAATAAATAAATAAATAAATAAATAAATAAATAAATAAAGTTTCGGTATAGTCAGACAGCGTTTGTTTCGTACGACTACCTGCGTACGTTAATAACTGCGCACTGCTGCAGTGCATATATGTTCCAACTCGCCCGGTAGTGCTATTCTGGACAAGGTCTGATTCCGTCATATATTGTCAGTTTCTGCAATGGCGGCGTTTTGAGCCAATCAGAGAGGCCGCAGCAACAGCCCCGCGGGCAAATCAAAGCATGACAAGATGGCGAATCCGACAATATGGCAGAATAGCGCCCGGTTCACCATCCCTCTTACATTTCACATGACTTATTGCCCGGTGGCGCTTATTCCCGTCCCCAGTCCACGTGATATGAAGAACTCCGAAACCCGCTGGCACAAATCCGCCCGCCCGACGCGAGGCCGGGCAAAACGCCGACGGCGTCGACAACAGTTCTGCGTGTTGCCGGTGCTGCTGCATGTCCAAGTTTATACAGCTGATAAAGCTACTATCATTACCCCGTATAGCTCACGCACGTAGAGGCTTTGCGTACGTAGAGCTTCTACGTGTAAGCAGTGCGCATGTGCAGAACGTAGCGGCCGCGCGCTGGTCCCACGGACGTACGTGAGATTCGATTTTTTGCGTGCGTTTCTTGCGCACGTAGACAGATTCGCGCGGGGGTTTCGCGAGACCATGAACAAGCGATAGCGTGCTGAGCGCGCGCAGATGGCTTGCATGGAAACACGGCGACAGGATGACTGGTCATCTATTTCATTCCATGTCAACGATGACAGCAGATAACGCTTGCACAACACACTTCCGGGCATTGCGGAGACGATGACCGGCACGCAGCACATCACTGGCTTGGCTGAAATACTCATCTTGAATTGAATTGGCTACCGCAGTGTTCATATTTCCCGATAGATGTAGCTACGTGGTGCGTCGCGTACGTGTAGCTAAAAGCCTTTCAGATGGCGTGCACGTAAGGTACGTAGACTGTTCACGTTTGCGTACGTGAAGTCTCCACGTACGTGTAACTAAAGCTGTCTATTACTCCGTATAGCTCTCTACAAATTTGCTATCGCAATTGATGCTTCGCCTTTCAGGTGAAACTGCGACAACTTTTTTTTAATGAGAAAGCATTATATGGCTCATGAAGCGGAAAATCCGGCGGCGTGGCCGGAGATGGTACAAAAAGTCACGTGGTCACAGACGTCTCCGCGCGCCAGGTGATGCTTCGATTGGTGGAAGGGCGCGCACGACGCCACGCGCGCTTCCGCCAACGAGAGAGGAGTGGGAGCTCCGATGGACGAACAAGTCACGTGGTCACAGAGACAGACCGCGCCTGTGGCCGGTCTATACATATCGCCGCGCGTCGCGGCGCTGCCAATCGGTGCGGTGATTTCGGCGAGTTCTGTCGTGCGCTACGTTGGATGAATCTTCGACATCTGCCAGTAGCTGCGCCCAACGTTACTAGTCTAGTAACGTTGGCCGCGCCCGGCTCCTTTGGACGTCCTCGCGAGTACCCGAACGAGGCCGTAGCAATGCTTTCGCATTCATCCACGTAGGGATACCTAAGTACCCTTCAATTCTTTTAAATTTTTTTTCTCCCGATACTATCCTATAGCACAAAGCCCCGACACAGAAGTGGCTATCACGCTAGCCATATCAACGTGCACCGACAACGACATCATACTATAAGCGACTCCCAATCGGCATGCCGCAACTATACCAGAACGGGTGCATATATACCCACGATCGTGCTCAAAATGCTGGAAAACATCTCAAACCAGAAGAAACTCCCCGAGACCCACGTCGTCTGGACCCCGGGTCACGAACTCTTGGCCGGGAACGAAGCGGCGCACGCCGCAGCCCTAGATTACACCCCCCCCCCCCCCCCCACCCACAAGCCGGAATTCCTACCAAAAATGACTCTTATAAGGCGACGAGGCCTGAGGACATGTAGATGTAGATCCTTGGAAATACTGGCACATACCCACTCTGGGGGATTTGCCAAGAGGCCTGAGGACATCCCCAGGAAATGTTCGGATATCTTACATTAGCGACTAGAAAAAAAAGATCATACCCATTACCTACCCCGCAACGTCAGCAAGCTAGGAGGAGACGGTCGCCCTGCGGCGCCTGCCGACCAACACATATGTGAACGGCATTACAATGCACAGTTTACACATGACCTATACTTCCCACACTTATGCCGCTGGTGCAACATTGTGCGCCACATGCTGGTGGAGTGTCCGCGTCACCGAGTAACCAACAACCAAGCAGACGCCGCAGAAAACTAGGGCGAAGCGGAAGAGGACCGTGAAGAATTGTGGGATCTTCGCTGGGCGAATGAAGAACTCTTTCACGTTGATTCTTGAAATAAATGTTTACTTCCCCATCTCTCTCTGGCGAGAAGTCTTTCCTCGTCCTTACACGAGCGGCGAGGCAAGATCTGGTAATGAGGGCGTGAGTGGGTGCACCCGCGCGTTGTAACGTTGACGTCGAAGCCCGTCTATAGTGTTTTCGTCAAAACCGTTCGGAGAACTCTTCAAGGGCTGTTTCTTGAATTTCTTAGCTTTTAGCTTTCTGGACGCCTGTAATCCATCACCATGATTCGTCGAAAGCCTGACCGTTGTCTTGGTAGTTTTGTGTTGGTTCCGGTCAAAAAGGATTGTGATTGGTCTCTTTGGTTGCGTTCTGGCCTCATGGCGGGGTGTATATAGGGACTCTACCCGGGGCTCCCCCAGAGAGTTCGCGTCGGAAGCACCAAGTCGCACCGAGTGCTGCTATTAAATCAGTAATTCAGTAAATTGCACGTAATTATTCGTGTAACTAAACGCCAAGTAAACCAAATCCGGAAATTTTCTATGGGTTTTCCGTGTGCTCGCATCATATCTCTCTGGCAGGGAAGTAGCGACTACATCTATACGTATATACGCCGAAACAGCACGATAGCAGCGGCGACGGTGTGAATGCGACTCGAGTATCCGTATAATTGATCTTGCAATAAAAAATCTTGGCGCCGCACCTGCACGTCCCGATACCGTAATGCAGGAGTTCCAAACACTCTAGCCTTGGGGAGCCCCACCTGTCTTTCCGGTGTGCCGCGGACACTGTGGGCCTGCGAATCGCACGTCAATGGACCTTAAACACCGCTGCCGTGATGGTCTTTCTCGCGAAGACTACTGAAGGGCGGATATGGTGGTTTTGATTGTTAATTCAAACTCTAATGTAAGAATCCACCAAAGGAGGGATGGGGTTGGATTCCTTTTGACCACTCGCGCAATCTAGCTATTAAAATGCCGTTCGCCAGGGATTCCGCCCAAACGAATTTGGGGGGCCCTGCCCTATAGTGGGATAAACCGCTTCTGCTGTAAAAGTGCGAAGCAACGGGGCCGGCTTCGAGTCAGCAGGGTGGTCGACATTTAAGACATCGACAGGTTCTTTGCGTACAAGTAGACATCATTGATTACGCGCACGTTTGTCATAGACCATGTGAATCTTCCCATATAGTAATTGCTTCCGGCGTCTCCTTCTGGGCTTGGTTACCCCGCATAAGCTAACGAGCGAGCGACTTGGGCGATAGCCATGGGGCGTTGGGGTCCCGGCTACATCCGGCTGCAGCGGTCTGAGTGCAATTCTCAGTGGCTATTTCTAACCGGTGCGTTTAGACAGAGCAACTGCTGTATAATAGCAACGGGACCTTTGGGCGCTCTCGTTGCCTGCATGACCGGCGTTTTGTTGAGAGATGCTTCCCTTCCCTCCCTTGTGTTGCATTGCCACGATGGCACTTGCAATTTCCTTGTTTGGCGACACGGGGGCTATCGCTGGGCCGTGGAACGCAACACGGCGCCTTTATTGCTGCTGCGCAGCGCTCCAGAGCGTGCACCTGCGGCGTGGGTTCATGGGCGAGCCCAGCGAGCAGTTCCACAGAGCGGCGAAGTCGTGAGAGTTGCGCAGAGGTTGGTTGACTCGCTCTTGCGCCTCCGGATCGTGGCCCTCGCACATGCTGGTGGCCAGCAGCACGTGGAAGAGCTGGCGCGTGGTCAGACCCCTGCGCAGGGTGTCGCCCATGGCGACGCGCCGCTCGCGCAGGTATGACGAGAACTGCGCCTGCGCGGGCGACAGCGCCGCACTGTCCAGCCAGCGGCGAAGAGACGAGAGGCCGTCCGGCTCCGGTCCTCCGCGTTGCGCGTCCAGGCAACCCTGGAGACGGTGCAGGCCGGTCGACGTGTTCAGCGACCACTCGAGGCGGCCTAGAGCGTGGCTGCGCTGGTGCACCGCCTGCAGAAGGCTCCGCGCCAGCCGAGTCGCCAGGCGCGGCACGCCCAGCGACTCCTGGTCCGCCGGTTGACCTGGGTCCAGTAGCGCCGCGGGTACGAACACCGAGCCACTGGCCCAGTCCCAACGGGGCCACGTGTCGAACAGCGAGCCCTTCCAGCGGCCGCCTAGCCGGGCGGGTAGCGACGAGCGGCAAGCTTCGCGGTAAGCTGACAGCAGACGCGCCACTGGCGCCCTCTGGTGGTGGCGCGAAGTCGGCGATGACGTGTGGGTGAAGCGCACCCGCACGGCGGCCAGCACGTTGCGAGCGCGCGCCCTGTCTCCGGTCGACATCCAGGGCAGCGAGGGCAGCGCGGCGACCAGGCGTCCCTTGAGCTCGGCGGCGAGCGCCGAGAGCGACGGCAACCTGGCCTCCAACAGCGGCGCCAACGCGGCCATGTACTCGTCCTGCAGGAGCGGCTCGAGCTGGTGCAGGCAGCGCTTCCAGCGCGGCCAGCCGGGCGCCGCGCTTCCCTTCTGGCGCAGCTGCCACAGCTCGCGGAACTCGTCGCCCTGCAGCAGTGGCGACACGTGCACCAGCAGCCGGAATCCGAGGTAGTTGAGCACGTCCGAGGCGCGCGTCATCTGCAGCACCGAACGCAGCGCGCGCAGGTACCGGTCGCTCTTGACCAGGAGCTTCGTCTGGTCGCGCACCGTGACCAGGCCGCGCAGCACGAGCGAGAGCAGCGGCTTGTAAGCGGCGTACGACGCGACACTCGTGATGCGGAAGCGGCTGGCTGCGAAGTCTTCCTCGCCGCGGCTGCTCGAGATCTCGGCCAGCTTCTCGGAGAAGTCGCGCACGCCCGCGCTCGCGTTGGGCTCCACCGCGCCCGCCAGGCGAAACGCGGCCGCGGCGCCGTCCGTGTACCAGCGCGGCAGTCGCCGCTCCCGGTGTTGCCCGATGAGCAGGTCCGGCTCGCCCAGGGTCACCAGCGTCTGGCCGCCGGCCGTCTGCAGGCACTTATCTCATCAAGGTTCCGTTCGGTGCAAGTGGGCGCATCGCTATTGCACAAAACACGGCGCGGGTCCGAAGGGTATAGTGAGACGATATGCAGAACCAACGCTTCCTCTAGAGGAGGCGTTGGCAGAATTAACATGCAAATGTGTTTCTCCGCACACCTATTTTGACCTAACCAAGATGGCGGACCTCGGGCTAGAATCTTAATCAGGGTACCAACATGCGGGCTGGGGATATCACTCCTGCCGTTTTCCTTTTCCCACGCCGTCAAAGCATTCGAAACGCGCGTTCAAGCTTTAACTGTGCTGCTATAGCTTTGTTAGAGCACATGTGGAAGAGCGTACTTACGAAATCTTGCATATCGTCCATGCATTTTGTTAGACGAGCGCACATGCACCGCGCCATAGAGTTTCCTACATAGGAAAATCTATGCTTTGCACGTAATAATCTGAAGCTATAGCAAAACAGAGGTACACCTGTAGCAGCTCGACTGCGAGCAGCGCGTCCAGGCCGAGGTCCCTCGTAAGCGTGGCGGAGACGCGCCACGCGTCCACGTGGTCGCGGTTGTTGCGGTACGGCCAGCCGGCCAGACCCACGTCCTCGAGCAACTCTCTCAGTTGTCGCAAGCCGGCCTGCGTCGAGCCCTTCCAGCACAGTCCGAGCAGCGGCGGCGGCCTGCCGCGCAGCGCTTCGAGCAGAGCGCGCTCCGTGCGCGCCGCCAGCAGAGCGTCGGACGCCCGGCGTCGGCGACCGCACGCGAACGCGTAGAAGTCCGCGCATGGGTCCGCCGCCCAGTCCAGGATAGCCCTCGAGATAGGACGAGTGCGCCAGGCAGAAGCGGCTCAGGCACACGCTGTGCAACGGGCTCTGCTGCTGCTGTTGTTGCTGCTGCTGCTCTTGCTGCTGCAGTTCGGTCGAAGTAGTCGTCTCGCCAAGCCTGCTCGACGTTACAGCGGTGGCGTTGTCGACGAACGTGCTGCCGGCTTCCGCGCTGGAAGCGGCGGCGGCGGCGGGAGCGCGCTTGGTGGCCGCGGCTAGCTGGCCGAGATGGTCGTTGGACCAGTTTACGTACAGGTACAGCAGCGCGCCCGAGCAGAGCAACACCACGGCGGTGCTGACCACGGCGAAAACGGAACCCGGCGCGGGACTTCGGTGCCAGCCGAGGACGCTGCGGCGCCCCGTGGGCCGCTCGCTGCTGCTGCTGCTGTACTCGGACTCCTCGCCGTAGTCGTCGTCTCGCATGCGGAACAGGAACGGCCGCCGAGGCACGAGCGTGTCCGAGGAGTCGTCGGTGACACGCTCCTCGGAGGACGAAGCCAGGCGGCGCACGGCGCGCGGCGAGTACCGGCCGCTGCGGCGCGCCGGCTCGTCCCAGGCCAGATCGACGGCCGCCATGATGTTGATGTTGTTGTTGATGTTGATTCTTTTTCGACATGGCTTGCGCGGTTTCTTCGGAGCGGCGCGTGCCCAGCGACGACACTCGCCGGCTTCGTCTTCACCCCGCCGTTCGAAAAAAAAAAAAAAAAAAGTAAGCAAGAAAAAGGAAAACCTTAATACTGCACCGGATGTACCCCACCAAATTCTCATACCTATGCCGATTTTGTGATGTACCAGACACCCTCCAACACATGGTGTCGACGTGCCACACCGCGAGAAAAATTAATCAAGATGAAGCTTCAGACCGCTACAAGCCATCGAAGAAACGTGGGAGGCAATGTTTACGGCACAGAGCTTGGATGATCAGCGAACTCTGGTGGACCGGGCCCGGGCCACGGCATTAGCCAACGGCTTTCTGGACAGAGAGAGCCGCCCACCTAAAGAAAGAACACTTTCTCGCTGTTTCGTACAATAAACGTTTATTCCTCCTCCTCCTCTTAATAAGCAGCCATGCTTCTAATAAGCACTACGACCAGCTAGAATGGCCTTTTGCGTGGCCCCATTGTCAAGCATCCACCGTAGGGGGTATTGCTTGGAAACGAGAAGACGCACCGCCTCGGATGCAGCCCGCTGAGCGGCGGCTGTGCTTCGGTCACCACTCGATCCTTTATTTTCTCCGCGGCTCATTGCCGAATGCGGCAAACGTTTTTAGAACGCCGACAAAATGAGACATTTCAGACTGCTATCACATTGTCTTTTTTTTTTTTTTTTTTTCAGAAATAAGGACCAAAATACAGGCTAAAATAGGAGCGTTGTCTTCTTACATTATTTCACATTCACTACACAAAATGTGCGTTAAGAAATAGGAGGGAGTGGGGCAAGGAAAAGAGAAGAGAGGAGGAGCGGTAAGGGGGAGGGGTGACAGGCCAAGCAGCAGCACTGCTGGTGCCGGGAAGCCGAGTGACGGCCACTGCGTGGCAGTGTTGTGAAATCCACACGTATAGCATTCCTGCAGCGGTCACCGTAAGAATAACGCCGTCAGCGCCAACGTTTACGGACTAACTTCATCAAACAGCTTACTACCTGCCTATACTATCAAATGTGCTTTCGTTGGTACATTTATAAGTAGCGCAGCAATGTGCCATTCACAGCCGAACGCATGGAAAAAGACCAATTTCCTCAAACTTCGGACCATTTTTACTCCTGCATTTTGTGTTCGTGGCATGTCGAAGCATTTTTAGTCAAATATTCATGTTAAACACCAACCATGTGGGATGATAAAAAATAGTGAAAGAAAAAACTACAATTTCTATGAATGACCCAAAATATTGCTTTTTATTTCAGCGATAAATACAGCAGTAACAAAATGAAGGACTACTAAGTTGCGCATATAAAAGCACAATTGCTCTATGTTACCTGCAAAATGTTGCCGTAGTCATGAAATTAAGCGTCTTCTTTAAAAAAAATTCCTTATACACCTTGTCTTCCCTTGTTAATTGCAATGACGTTTCAGACAGATAAAAAATTATTTCCGCAAGAAAGTATATAGGAATGCGCTTCCTTAAGTGTAATAATAAGTCACGATATTTTACATATAAGTTGGAGAGGGTTATTCGTCCACGGCTGGTGAACCTGGCGTGGAATAACCTTAAATTCGGCACTTTTATTCAAAAATGAAAAGGAATATTCCGTCTGACATCGACAAGCTGGTTTTGCACAACCGTTATTGCTAAATGATCAGTGGAATTGCTGGCTTTTTCGTTGAAGGCCTTTTGCGCAATTCTAGTGAATTGCTTTGCTTTGCGAGCGGTCCATAGATGTATACAGTCGACGGTCCTATTTATTATTCGGACTTAATCGCGGCATGGCAACGCACCCCTTTGAGCGAGAGCATATAGCGGTGGTCGAAATTTCGAACGCCCTGCGAGGTTTTACTTGACAGGAGCTTGGACGCTATCTGCTCGCACCTCGACGCAAGCGATAATCTAGCCGACTAATCTTAAGTAAGCTTGCCCACAGAAGCTTTCGGAATTCAAAAACTTTGAAAAAGCTAAAGTATTTTGTGATCGATCGAGGCACTTGGCACAATTGCGTTGTACAGGCCCCACATTGAAGTGTTTGTTGGCGTCCTTTAGGGTGTACAATTGAAGCACGAAATGAATGAATGAATGGTTTTAGTAGTTTCCATGTTAGTGGTATAGTGCATGTGGCAACTTTAGTGGGTAGGTGTAGATGGCACCTGCAGCTTTTTGCCAGACACCAATACAATACGGTTAAAACTTTTTATTACTCTCTTACGGATCGTTCTACGCCAAACGTCCCATTCATTGCGCTCGACCACTTCAGATTTCTCAATTAAAAATAGTTGCAGATCAGTGCCTTATGATCGAATCCCGGTCACGGCGGCCGCATTTCGATGGGGGCGAAATGCTAAAACACCCGTGTACTTAGATTTAGGTGCACGTTAAAGAACCCCAGGTGGTCTAAATTTCCGGAGTCCCCCACTACGGCGTGCCTTATAATCAGATCGTGGTTTTGGCCCGTAAAACCCCATAATTTAATTTAAATTAGTGCCTTATAGATGGCGTATTGTCGCAGTTTCTCGCTCGAAAAAAAAAAAAAAAAAGAAGAAGAAAGCTCATCATGCGACCAGTGATTGAACTTATCTTGAGGGGGTGAAACTACCGACGATATAAAAAACGCAATGAAATATTCGGTTTCGTGTGCAAGTGAGTGAATAAACTTTATTTCGGAGACCAAGCAACTTGCAAAATTATTTTATGCGCGATCTAGGAACTTAGTTCGTTAATACTTGTAAAGACTTAGAGTCCTTATTTGGATCCTCCGTCTTTTATTGAATTTTTCATAACGCTAAAATTTGCCAATATTTACAACTTTCTATTTAAGAATATATTTTTCTAACGGCTACGCAGGTCATAATTTGTGAATGCACCGTCGATATATTACACGGTATGCATTATTTTCTTGCAGAGCGACTTATTAGTTTATGAAAAAAAAAAGTCGTAAGTTTGAGAAGAACTGCAATAATTCGCCAAAAATTTTTTAATGTAGCGTTTAAGTAAAAATGCGCGATGAAGTGTTCGTTATAGTGCATGTGCTATATGTTTAGCATACGAAATTTATTCGGGGTGATCTGGGTTTAAAGCGAGAAAAACATTTTTGAACTTGAGCAACCACTGCGGCCCCGTCAACCCTCCGCGGTGACAATAAGTCAAGAATGGATAGGAATTGTGAAAATATATTGATTTGAACGGCCTGAGTCTATGGAACATCTATCTATTGTACCACCCTATAGGCGTGCGCACAGTGCGGGTCATAGCCCCCCGTGGCCTGCTAGGGGAGGGGGGATCGAGTGCACAGTCGCTTGCTCCGTATCCCACGAGTGCCTCAATTTGATTGCCTTTTGTTGAACAGGGCATTGCGCTGTTTACAAGCTGTGCATGCTTCGATCATTCAGCCTTTATTTGAAATTATGCTATGGCGCTCTGATATGGGGAAGGACAACAAAAACAAATCATAAGAAGCTAATCATATTACTGAAAAGACAAATTATATAATTTATGCGAACTGTCGTGGACTTGTTTCGAACTTACGCACAGCACCGTTGTTCTCCCAACACTCTATTCCAGGGCTGATCAAATATAGTACGTGAAGGCACTCTGTTGTATTCAGCAAGGTAAAGACGAAATCTGTGTTAATGCGGAGACACCTACTCACCATTGCAGCTTTCGATAAATTACGAGATACGCACCGAAAACAAGGACGAATTACGAGAAACAAACATTTATTTTTCGCTCCACAATCATTCTTAATAAAATGGAAACTTCATCGAATGTAATTGCTTAAAACGTGCATTGAAAATAAAAAAACGAAGGAAACATTAATTAGAGAGCGTGTATGTATTGTACATTGAAGACAGCGCATATGTTCTATATAAAGTTTGTATTACAGTGTGTAACATAGTTGGAATTTTCTTGTTTCTGTGAGAGTGGTGATAATCAGTGATTAATTTAAAAATTCATTTTCTACATGCAGACTTTTGTTTGAGCATATGAGATTAGAAGATATACAAACATACTTTGTCAACGAGATATCTGGCGAATTATCACGTGATAATGAATGTGTGATGTTGTACTGTGATCCTGTATTCTACCTTATATTGTGAAGTGCTTTCGACAAAAGTAAGTCGAAGTATTGTTATTTTCTTGTTTGTTATGTTAATTACGGTGAACGTGCTTGTGTTATCAACGTCGAACTGTATATAGGAGACAGAGACCTGCGTCAGAGACCTGCCGATATGCCTCTAGTACTTGTCTCCTCTCGATTGAACGAGGAATGAACAAATAAAAAAAAAAAATACTTCAGCATTAGTCAAAAGACTACAGGATGTTGCTTTAAATCCTTGTGTTATCCCGCTCATCTTGATTAAGTGCGTCTAATGCACTGGTGTAAACAACAATTTCCTGTTCTCCAAGTCGTATTTTCACACCAGCGGCGTTCACTTGCGGTTTATGCACAGTGCGGCTGATGTGCGGCTGTCATTTTGCTTGGCGCTCTTCTAGCAAGTGTTGGCTGAACCTATACCAATGCATTGCACGGGCGTGTATAAATAAGCGCCCTGAATAAAGCTTATTTAGGGCTGCTTATGTGTGGAAGAAGGTGCCAGCTCCACCAACGACAAGTCATATGCTGCCAAATCCGGGCGAGCGCACACGCGAGAGAGAGAAAAAATTCGCGCGTGCTTTACACTCACGTGCCCCCTATAGCAGCGGACCGCACTGTACAGCGGTGAAATCTCTCGCAATCTATTCTCTTTTAAAGATGACGTCTTTCTCGGCGCGTTACCCCAACTTCTCCGTATGGAGTATGTGTGTTTCTGACCTCTTTCGTGGACCGATCCCGGAGATATTGAAGTCCAAGTGCCACTGCATGGGGCCACTCAGTATGTCCCACTGCATATGTGATGACACTGGGTATTGAGCCACTGTTGCCACTATATAGGTATGTGCTCCTTGGATTACTGGGTATGCGACCCTGGGTATGCGCTTAGGGCCACTGGGTTATGTGCAACTGGAGCTACTGATGTGGCGATGATGATGACGATGATGATAACTGATTACAAAAAAAAAAATTAGAGGGTGATTTAACATCTGCACAGTTGACGTCGATTAAATGTTGTGGCTCCAGCATAGCTCTCACAATAACTTATACGGCGCGGTATTTTCGGGCGATCACTTTTGGAGATAGTTTCACGCTCACGAGATTTCGTGACTCGGCACTGGACGCAACGAAGTATTCAGCCGACAGCGTTCTTGCGAAGATAACGAGCGTGTCATAGCGCCAGAAATGCCGTCAGCCGTGCACGCGGATGCGTCCGGCGGTGCTGAGTCACGCTAAATCTCGCGAAAGTGAAACTATCTCCAGAAGCGATCTCCCATAGTTCACCCTATTCTCTCCCTCAACTGGCTCAGGAAGACTTAGTCGTTCATCGACGTCAACTAGAGGTTGAATGACATTCCACTTTTTTTTTTCTGATATAAATTTGATGTAGTACATCTGCTCACCGGCGCTGGGCCCTGGCCGGCGCAGGATGCTCTCGATGGAGAAGCTCAGCGGAGGCGGCCTCTGCTCTTCGCTGGCGCACTGCACCGCGCTCGCCGGCGGCCGGCGCATGCTGCCGACTGCCGAGGCGAAGGCGCGGGCCGGAGTCGGGGCGGCGCCGCGGCCCCGCCTCCTAACCCCGCCCACACGCGTTCACGAAAAGAAGATCAGCAGAGCAAAAATTTTTATTGCCTGCGCCAGAGCGGCGGCAGCAGCAACAGCAGCACGAAGTTCGTGCTGTGCAGCGGCAATATCGCTGCCGCCGACTTGCTGCTGCTGTGCGATATCGTGGGCGACACGATGCACATGCCGAAGCCGTCGCACTGTCCGCGCCGGCCGTGGCAGAAGAAGTCCGAGCGCTGCACGAAGAGGCGGCCGTCGAGCGACTTGAGGCCGTGCTCGATGGCGGGCAGGCAGGCGCCGCGCGAGCCGTTGCGGCAGCAGATGTGGCACTCGTCGTTGCCGAAGCGGCCCTCGTCCACACACACGCAGTCGATCAGGCCCCGGTCCTGGCAGGGCGTCGACTGGCACTTTCCGTGACGGCAGGTCTTCTTGGTGCCGCGGCACGGGTAGCCGTCGGCGCGCGCCGTGAGCGGCCGGCAGACGCCCTTGTCGTCGCACATGCCGGAAGCCATGCACTCGTCGAAGGGGCGGCACGACGCGTTGGACGCGGCGCGCAGCAGCGTGGCACCGCACTGGTCGCTGCAGCAGGCCGACGATCGCGGCGAGCAGGTGGATCCACCGGCGCGGCGCACCGTGCACGGCAGGTCCCGCTGCGGTGGCAGCAGCGCCTCGTGCAGCTGCGGGCCCGACGGCGCCGGCGAGCAGCACGGGTCCAGCGTGTCGCAGGTGGCCTCCGAGCCGCAGTCGCACTCCTCGCCGGGCTCGATGATGCCGTTGCCGCAGCGCGCGCCGTCTTCGGCCAGGCAGGTGCCCTTGGCGCGCAGCACCTTGCGCATGTCGCGCACCGAGCAAGGCGAGAAGGCGCGGTGGTTCGGCAGGGAGCCGTCCACGGAGTACTTGACCATGATGAAGAAGCCCGACTTGCCGATCGGGTGACAGGCAGGGTCGGCGGCGGGGTCGTGCGGCGAGCCGAAGCTGTGGCCGATCTCGTGCGTCACCGTGCCGAACGAGACTCCGTGCGGGACTCGCTTGCGGTTCGACGTGCTCGTCGTGATGGAGGCGATGTTGAAGCTGTGTATGGTGTCCTGGTCGATGAAGCGCATGGGCAGCTCGCAGATGCCGCCCACCGGGCCCTCGGGGTCCGGGTTGGCCACGAACGAGATGCCCAGCGTGTTGCTCTCGAAGGGCCGGTGGGAGAAGCCCACGACGAGGCAGTGGCGCTGCACGTAGAACGAGAAGCTGGCCAGGTAGTCCTTGGCCGACAGGTCTTCTTGGCCCAGCGGGTATCCCTTGCTGCTGGGCTCGGCGAAGATGGTCACCTTCTCGGGTATGAGGCCCACGCGGAATGGCAGCTGGAAGTCTGTGTTGCGGAACACCAGGTCGGCGTAGTGCAGGTGCAGGATCATCTCCTGCACCACCAGGTTGACGTTGCGGTTGCGCGAGCGGAAGAACGAGTGGTCGGCCAACAGCTCGATGCCGCAGACGCGCAGGCCCGAGGACGTGCCGCTGGACGAGCGCATCCTCTGCGCGCTCATGCGCGTCAGCAGGTCTTCGTCGGCCGACAGCCGCTGCAGCTGCTTCGAGGGGCCGACGGCGCGCGTCGTGTTCTGGAAGCAGGCGCGTACGCCGCCGCGCATGGTGACGCAGTCGGGCGCCATGACCTCCATGCCGGAGTATACGACAGCGTCGTAGTTCTGCTTCTCCAGGAAGAAGTTGTCGGCCGGCTCAACGAAGTACACGTTGTTCTCGGTACGTATGACGCCGTCGAAGACGCCGTCGCGGAAGTAGCCCATCACCTCCGAGCGCGGGTTGTCCTCGAGCCGGCCGATGTAGAGGCTGTAGTCGGCCTCGTACGCGACTCGCGACACGCCGGTCGTGTTGTGCACGAACACCGGGATGCGATTCACGTGGCGCGGGTCTTCGGCGAGCGACAGGTTGAAGTGCTGGCCGTAGGCCTCGAACGAGACCCGGTAGCCGCCCTGCGCGTCGGCTGCCACGTCCATGGCGTCTACGCTGCGGGTGGGCGGCACGCTGAACGCCTGCATGCGAACTCGCTCGAAGCGGCTCACGAAGTCGCTCAGCTCGCCGCCGCCGCGGTGCACGCCCAGCGCAAGGAGCAGCAGCCATGGCAGCAGCAGCTGCGACCGCCGGCTCCGGCCCATGTCGCGGCCCGCCTGCTACCTGCCCTCCTCTTCCTTCTGCGTGGTGATGGCGATTTTGAAGATTATGATGATGATACCTTTCAAGAATGGCATGAACCCACTATCAGGGATAGGCCAAAAATCGCTGGTATTACGGCAGCAGAAAACATGATTGATTACATTTATTAGATAGAATGATGGCACAGTGGCCTCAGTTTGACACACACGTACGCACAAAGGTAAATGAAACTGCTAAAAATACCGGTTGTAAATGAAATAAAGTAATTCGTAATACAGCGAAGTCCGCATTGCCAAATGAAGATATAAAGAAGTTAAAAACTAATAAGTGGCATCAATGGAGTGTGTTGAAGTCTATCTCACAAATTCTAACAGAATTTTTTTTAAGTTTGTCTTATGGGTACTTGAATTTTGTAAAATGAACGATATTTTCTGGTGTCCTTGGGAAAGTGAGTGTGGCACCGTGTTTTCATTTGCTGGAAATGTCTATGTGTGTTCATGCAGAGATTAATTACATTTGGAGGAAATAGCTCGCATGTTATGGGTTATGTGCGGATGAAGTCGAGTGCTCAAATTCAGTACACAACCGTCACACACAATATTTTCCTATGTCGTGAGAAAACTGAGAATGCCACCGAGTTTTCATTTGCTGAAAATGTTTGTGTCTGATGTTTCCGATGTGTTTGTGTCAGATGAATTCGAGTGCTCGAAAGCGTTATACAGACAGATAATTTTGCTGGGTTGCGGGAAAACTGAGGGTTGCACCGAGTTCGAAATTGGCGGGATTGTGTGTGTGAGGGGAGGTGGAGGGGCAAGGAGGAGGGATGATGTTAAGGGTAATTTGTGGTGAACATTCTAAGTTTGTGGGTTGATTACGGGCTTTGCAGATAATTACTAAATCCCCATTTTGTTCTTGTTGATAGGCGTTAATCGAAGCGCGTAGAATATTTCCCCGGTGTCGTCGGGGACATTCGCAGAGATTGCTAATGTCCTCGTGTGACTCCTTGTACATTATAATAAGCATGGTTTTCCATTCTTTTCAGATTTGACTCAGAGGGGATTACGTTACGATATAATTGTTTCGGATGTCTATTCAAATGAATGCAGAGCAGTATGAGTGGTTAAAACATTCCTGCCGTTAGCTGTCGTGAAAATTGGCACCGATTTATTATATACCGTTGCACCGTTACCGATGACGAAACGCATGAAGTTGCATTTGAAATACCGCGAGTCGACGAAATTCCAATACGCAGCATCAACATGTCAACCTACTATGCCTCTTCTTAAACATTGATCTATGTGTTCAGGCCGCGAAAAAACTTTTTTAACTACATTATATATGGGGATACGCTTACTATATCCACGTACACGGAGATGCGGCCTTCAGTATCGACCGGAGCGTTTAAACAAAAGGGTTGTTTTTCCCATTCCTACATACCAGCCAGTAATAATAACCGGCTCGAAAGGCGATTATGTATGTCCCTGAGCTGTCTATCGATGGGCCTGAGATAAGCAGGCTGAAGACACACGTTTCATGCAGTTCCAGACCAAAACGAATGCTCTGCGCTTCTTAATCTCTTGTGTTCTTTTTTCCTGCTAGTATACCGCCGCCACGTAGGAAGCGCGACATACACGGTGTTTTTTTTTTTTTTTTTTTTTCCTAGCTGCACCAAATTTTTAAAAATTGCCTGTGGCCATTAGCACAATTCTAACCCTGGATCTAAATTACTCGATGAGGCGGCCATTACGTCTACAAAATATCTCAATGCTTAGTGGAATACAGAACATAATTACAATGATTAACTTTCTAATTAATTATTTTACGGCACATATTTCAATCGACGAATTGTAGCCGGTGAGTTCACAAGACATATCCACTTGGAACGAATCTCAAGACACCACCAGTTTCGAGATATTAATTTTCAATGTGTCTAACGGAATGCATTGGCGTTCCGGTTACTTTTGTGCTTCAATATATGAAACAGCGTTTTCTTTAAAAAGTAAGTGGAACAACAGTGCACTTTTACCGCAACTTTGACGGTGCATATCTCGAAACTAGTGCCATCCTCCGAATTCGTTCCAAGCGATATGCCTTGCAACCTCACTAGCTACAATTCGTAGATGTGCCGTAATGTACTTAATGAAAAGTTAATTCGCGTAATTATGTTAATTATCCCATTAAGGTTTAGATTTCTCATAGAAGTAAAGGCCGCCTCATCGAGTTAAATTACTCGACTTATCAAGGGTTAGAATTGTGCTATTTGCCACAGGCATTTTTTTTCTTCTTCTTTCTGGGGTCTTACGAGACATTTATTGTTTTAATTTGGTGCAGCTGAAAGAAACAGCCTATACATGTACAGTGGCTAGAATAATATTCGGAAGGCTGTCGCTAGTGGTTTGATCAGCAAACTAATAAGGGACCAGCCAATGTAAGCTCTACGTGTTTGATTTGCTTGATTGTTTAATTTGAATTATGTTCCTCTCCACCTTTCTGCCACCTGACATCGTGCTTGATGTATTTTGTGTATTAATAAGTAAGCTGAATTTACGGTCCAGTGTGCTTTATGTGATATCCGCTGTGAGCGTTTTTTTAGGTCGTTTATGTCACCTGACTTCAAATCTGATTTTCGCGTTCTTTTTACCCGTCTTTTGTTCAGTGCCGGCTTGTTATGTTATTTTATGTAAACAATATATTCGTTCTACGTAGAAAAGGAGCAGCCGGCGCCGCTTCAGGGCGGCGATGTCTCCTAATTATTATTATTAGTTTAATTATGTAATAAAAAATTAAAAGAGGCTCGTCATTCTATGGACATCTCTGCCCAGAAGGTTCGCATCACTGCCGTGGATTCTGATGACATATTTCTCGACGTTCTCTCTCTCTCTCTCTTTTTTTTTCCCCTCACTACGACATCGCCTGAGAGAGGCACCACGGCTCTCGACTAAAGATAGCTCGCGTACGGCCGCCCGCACGTGCATGCGTAGCGCTCTCAAATCCACTCAAGCCGACCTAGTTTTAAAATGGGCTGTGGACATGCCTCGGTTACACGAGACCGCCGCTGAGTGCCGCTGCCTGTCTATCTATTCAAGACGCGAGCACGATTGTGGCGGGCGTTGCTGCTGCTTCTGCTCGCACGTTCCTTCGTTATCTCGCAAAGAACGATGCTGCTCTTGGCGTGTTTCGCACCGGCTGCCCTCCTGCTTGCCCTGTTCGCCTACAACAGGCTGTCCACGAGGCTATGTCGGTGCAAGACCGACATGAGTGGACGAACGGTGGTCATCACGGGAGCAAACACCGGTGAGCTGCATCATCAGCCTTGCGTCGTCGACGGCTCGGGTGACGGTCGCTCGCATCGCTCGCTCACGCACGCACGCACACGCAGGTATCGGCTACGAGACGGCTCGCGAGTTGGCCCTGCGCGGCGCGCGGCTGGTGCTGGGCTGCCGTAACGAGGAACGCGCTCGGCGCGCCGTCGAGCAGCTGGCCGCGGAGACGCGCAGCGCTAAGCTCAGCTGGCTACCGCTCGACACGTCGAGCCCGGACTCGGTGCGCGCTTTCGTCGAGCGCTTGCTGCGCCTCACGGGTGGCCAAGTGCACGTGCTGGTCAACAACGCGGCGACCGCGGCCGCCGACGACCGGCGACTGACCGCCGAGGGCCACGAGCTGACCTGGGCCACCAACTACCTGGGACACTACCTGCTTACACGCCTGCTGCTGCGTGAGCTCTGATGAAGTTTGTGGCCAGAGTGAATGAGGTCGAGCTTGAAGTCGCCACTAGGCAAAAAAAAAAAAAAAAAAGTAAATACAGTCGAATCCGGATATAGCGAACCCACATATAACGAATTAGTGTGTACAACGAACAGCAGTAAAATCGCCTTGAAATTTTTCTATAAAATATTTATTTTATATATCGAATTACATGTATATCGAACTTTTTTGTGATCCCCTTCAGATCGATATATCCGAGTTCGACTGTATTATTTTTGCAGCGCAGAGGACAAAGACTAGAGGAGGCACAGAAACGACACGACCACTACTGACGTTTATTGGTCGGAACACGGCCTTTTTAAAGTGGTACGTACTAAATAGAAACACTGAATCAATTTAGAACTATGAATTACTCTTTCAAGAACCTATTTAATTTCGCAGTAATAGGTTAATTATTAGAAGAGAAAAATGAAGGTCACGGTTGCTTTCTTCAATTTCGCTTCGATACTTCAGCGCGTTACGTCAGTGCGACGTCACGATTATTAAGTATGTTTTCGTATTTGCGCCGTTTTGGTTAATTAAAAGTTGAACTTGCCCAGTTCAGTATTTGGCCATATTAGAATGCAAGGTAGTCCATCTTTATCTATAAAAAAATTAACTATATAGGCCCTAGCAGACATCGTCAAAAATTCATGACGTCATTTCGTGCCGGGCGCGAACTTCAAGGTGGCGTCGCCCCCTGTCTTATCCAGCTTACGGAGCTTCCTCTCATAGTAAGAGTGGCGTTTTTTCTGTTGTTGCAGAAAGGTGTTTTACCAGCACAGCTCAAATTATTATATTTTCCTTTTTGGTGTCTTTTTATATAGACAACAGGCTTTCATCTCGCACATGTTCGTCGATAGGAGGTGTCATTACTGCTAATGTCTAACAGTATATACCGACTCGGAAACAAAGTAACACAAAACATGTTCACTAAGTAGTCAATTACCAAATTAACAAAGCCATCTCACCTACCTACGGCTCGATCACGTATACATATTTCCACTCTTGATTCATGTAATACCTCGATTATTTCTCCGCCCTCCATCGAGCCGCGCTTGGCGCGTGCAGCTCCAACAGTGTGCTGCCACATGCGAAGGGGTGGTCATCTCAAGAATATCAATGTGCTCGCTGAGACGTTTGTTAAGATTATTTATTTATTTATTTATTTATTTATTTATTTATTTATTTATTTATTTATTTATTTATTTATTTATTTATTTATTTATTTATTTATTTATTTATTTGCATACTCTCAAGGCCCGAGAGTATGCAAATAAGCATTGTAGAGGGAAGTGGATGAACAGAACAAATTATCAACAAAACAAATCGGTTAAAACTTTCTTGAAGATATCGTCCGGTCTTCGTCCTTTGGGCTGTATAACAATGAACAAATACCAACTCGGTCAATGTATCGTGCTCCTAAATACTGGAAACATAATCGCCGTCAGCCGTTTCATGTGCAGAAGTTTTTTTTTTTTTTTCATGACAAACTTTTAATTGGGGGTGGGGGAGGGATAAGAGACACTTAAAAACAAACTTGTAAAATGAAGAAATATTGTGATAAGAACCAGGCATTTAATGTTAAAATGAACGCAACTGCAGTGCTGTAATGCTGCGTTTTGAGTTGGTCGAAACACCAAGACAAAAATGGTCTTCACTACCCGAACCACCCGTTTCTCACACCCCTAGACCAAATCGCTAGCTCTTTTTTTTTTTTTTTTGCAATTTTCTGAGTAAGCTGGGCAGCATCTCCCCCGGACAAACATGCACGCAGTACTGAATCTGCTTGTAATGCCTTATATCTGGAAGATTCGCCCGTTCTCAGTTGCCCATGGGAGCTATATAGGCAACTGCTACGTCAGGCGCTTAGCACCATTTGAATGTTGACAAGTGCCTTCGGCTATACTTCTGGTGAACCACGCAAGGGCTGTCATTGAAAAGGACGAGAAACCTTAACCGTACTTGTCTAAGGCATAAAGAAACTGTTTTAGGCTACAATGGCATGAAAAGGTCCTATTTATTCAAATATTTAAAAAATGCTGAAATAATTAAGCTTTTTGTTTTCCGCGGCCATATGACAAGGAGTCGGCCACAAGCTCGTGTACTCACACCCCTAACTCACACCCTTAGGGGTGTGAGTTAATTATATACACATTTACACCCTTTTTCATTTTTAAGGGTGTAAATTATTTTACAGTGTAGTTATTTACCGCTAAAGACGCACTACGCTGTATTATGAAATAGCCAAGGACTGCGCTTAGCAAGTTTGAAGAACTTTTACCGAGTCACAACGGCCCAAATACGATAAGATATTTTGAAATCTGTGACGTCATGTTTACTTTAGGGCGATATGCGGTCTCGGCACGAAATTGAAAAGAAACCTTAACGATCATTTTTCTGTTCTAATAATCAACCATTATGTTGGCGCGAAAATAACGAAAATAACATTTTGCGAAAATACTTTCTCACTCTAAACTGACTATAGTGTTTAACCAAGAATGTCCGTCGATACATGCGGTGTCGTGAGCCGGGCTGGTTAAACTCGATTTGGGATGCAGGATAGGTGCGCCTCGATTGGGACCGCAAAGACGCTGTGGAGCTATGGTCCCTAGAATATTCCATAGTGACACCAAGACCCGGGATCACTGAGAGGGCGCCACTTTACCCGTAGTTGGTCACAGCCTATGGTGACATGGTTAGGGTCACGTCAACTATCTTTTCTGACACGTGATCTGACGTCATGCAGAAGGTAAGGAACGGGAGCAGCGCCCAGCTAAAGTTCTCCATGCTCTATAGCAATTAAATGATTGGGAATGTGGTCACAGAGGTTCCGTGGTTGAATTGAACGTAGGAAAGCGGCGCAAAAAGAGGTGTTAGAAGCGAAAAAAAATCTCCTCGCTGTTATCCTCTCTATCTGTCCATTTACTTCCCCTGTGTTGTCACGCATTTATCAATCCTCTTTTGACTTAAAGAACAAGCGAACCAACGCGGATCGACACGGCAGCTTTCAGCGGGATGTTTCTTATATGCAGAAGGTGTTCAGGGATACGTAAGAAACAGGCTGAAGAATTGGTGAAGAAGGGTTCCGTCGAGACGCGAAGAAAATGTAGATGATATAAATTTCCCTTTGTGGCACCTTGTCAGCACACCGATACGAAAGGGGAGTTTTAAGATGTCTTAAGTGCCTGGGTGTTTCGCCAAGTTCTCTCATGCAAGGGTAAGGTCAGGGTACCAGGAACTAGATTTCAAGAAGGCGTTCGATGTTGTCCCTCACTCTTTACTTATAGAAAAATTAGAAATGTATAATATAAACAGCACGGTTGTTAACTGGATAAAAGAATACCTAAATTTAAGAAAACAGAAAGTTGTGCTTAATGGAAAAACATCCCGTGAGGTTGATGTGTCCTCTGGCGTGCCCCAAGGATCAGTCATAGGACCGCTTTTGTTTCTCATCTATATAAATGATATTTGCTCCGGAATTTCATCGCAAATTAGGCTATTTGCCGATGACTGTGTTTTGTACAGGACTATTAATACTACCCATGACTGCAATGTCTTACAAAATGACCTGTATAAGATAAATGAGTGGTGCAACAAGTGGCACATGCTCATTAACTTGAAAAAAAAAACCGTTCATATGCGTTTTTCGAGGAAAAGAACAACTCATGACTTCTGTTACTCTTTAAATTCAACCACGATATTATCAGTTCAGGAGCACAAACATCTTGGCGTTTATTTCACACCTGTTCTTTCTTGGAGCCGTCACATTGACCACATCACAACTAAAGCATGCCGCGTTCTAGGTTTCCTGCGCAGAAATGCAAAAACGTTGCCACTGGAGACAAAGGTATCATTGTACAAATGAAATGTCCGATCTGTTCTGGATTATGCGTGCGCTGTGTGGGATCCGTGGTCGGCACGTGACGTAAACAGTTTAGAAAGAATTCAAAGCATAGCCGTTCGTTTTGTTTGTTCAAATTATGCCAGGAATTTCAGTGTTTCAAGAGCAAAAGAAAGCCTCGGTTGGGAATCGCTGCAGCAACGCAGGAAATATCTAAGATTGAAATTTTTTCACAACATATTCCACTCTCGAACAGGTATAGACCCCGGGAAATATTTTTTCAAGCCTGATTATGTTTCTGAACGGCTGGAGCATGAAAATAAGGTTAAAGAAATAGCGTGCAAAACTGAAGCGTTTAAAATGTCATTTTTTCCTAGAACCATAAGCCAATGGAACAAGCTACCATCCGATGTCGCAACGATTTTTTCAAATGATGTATTTTCAAACTGTATACGCCCACTGAAGTAAGATAGTGTTTTTGTGTGTATGTGCGAGTATGAAAGTGTTCCGGGTACATGTTTTGTTTTGCCTGCTTTATTGATTGCTTCTTTGTTTCCTTCTCTCTCCCCCCCCCCCCCCCCCCCCCCCCCCCCGCTGGAATGCCTACAGGCGCTGTGGGTATTGTGATAAATAAAAAAAAAGTAAAAAATAAACTGGAAATGCGTTTATGACAGACTTACAAGCCATCCAATCTTTCCATGCCTAATGTCCTTGGATCGTAACACATGGCATATATGGCATAAGCACGCTGTTCTGACTTGGCTATAGTCACCGCTGATAACTGTTAGTTTACATAGTAATGTACCTGTAGGGACGGTTGCGCCCCATATGCAGATGTAATATAAGCCCCATTTATCCCCAGCATGATCACCAGAGCAGTGACGATGCGGTCAGAAGTGCACCGCATACGCATGGACCCTCTTCGTCGCTGATATGGAAGGCTTGGTGGGTTCAAATCCGGACGGCGGGCGCGTCGTACCGCCCGAGGATGCCAGAGAAACCCTCCGCCGATGGAGTCGGTGTGAGCACCCGCGCTGTCTGAAGTTACTGCGGATGATGGACCGGGGTCAGAGTAGCGGTCACGTGACGGCCCGATGGCTGCTCGCTCGAATGCCAGCCACTCGAGCCGGAGACCGTCCGACAGGTGTTTCAGTGCGCATTCACCGAGTCGGACCCAACCGGGGCCGTTGCACCCCTGCCTGGTTGACCGTCGCGTCGGCGCCCGCTTGCCCGGACGCTGTGCGGCGGGACCTGCAGGGGGCGAGTCTCCACACCACTCCTGAGCCCGCAACAAAGTTTCCACGTTAGCGCGCAGTTTTTTTTTCTTTTTTTTTTCAGTAGGGCGTAAATCCGACGAATACACCGGTATAGACACTGTAACCGATACTTTTGCATTGCGCTGTGGCACACCCATGGGGGTGACTGTGAATCTGTACGTGCAGGGGGCCAGTCCACACCACTCGTTTGGTCGCAACGCGGGCATTCTATAGAGTGCACGCGTACATATACTGAAGAGCAAGCAATGTCACGACTGCAGACAACACAGAGACGTTTTACATTATTGCATTTGTCGAGGGTGCCCGTGGTACGTGACATCCCGCCCCGTAAAACAACCAATAAGAAATTGTGGCCGCTGACCAATTTTCTCGCTACCTTAGTCTAATGGATTCGTTATTCAACGCGATGTTTTTTTTTTCTTTTTTTTTTTTTTTTGCTAGCAGCCAATGACCTATGTGTGATGCCGTTGCAGTGGACCAATGGGCTCCATACATTGCGCAGCGACTGGGCAGGCATTGAAGAATGTACAAGGCTATGTCACCAGCTTTCTGCAACGGGCCTTTGATCTGTGGCTGGATATGCGTCCGAAGATTCCGGATAGCGGTGTCGCGGGACCATTCAGCCATGCATGACGTGTATATAGGTAGTGCTGCAGCGTCTGTTGTCTCATTTGACCAGTCTCGTTGAAGCTGGTCTATATGCAAGCCGATTGTGCACTTTCCGCGCTTCTTCGGCTACCTGTCAGTCGAGAACAGCAATTCGTTATGCAACGAGAGTGAAATAGCCAAAACACTTCTTATCTGCGCACATATCAAAATAAAAGCTGCAATCAAGCCTTTTATATTTCTTTTTTTCAATAATAAACTCCCAAAGTCGCCCTTCCGATCAACCTCAAAAACGCGGAGCACTACATGAAACCCCCCGTAGGAGAGCACAAAATGAAACAGCTGCATCGATAGGTTGGAATCACTACGAAATGTTTCTTGATCGCAGACGCACTAGGATACTAGTTTTCTCAATCTATATGGTGCAGCGACGCTACGGGAATGCGCGCCCTCTCGTGTCGTCAACCTGACGTCGGTGGTGCAGCAGCTGGCGCGCATCGACTGGGACGACGTGCAGGGTCTGCGCGGTGCATGGGCGCCCGGCCGCGCTTACAGCAACTCCAAGCGAGCCATGCTACTCTTCACCGCCGAGCTGGCGCAACGTCTGCAGGGCACCGGTATACGCTGCTTTCCTTTGTTTGAATTGTTATTATCATCATCATCATCAGCCTATATTTATGTCCACTGCAGGACGAAGGCCTCTCCCTGCGATCTCCAATTACCCCTGTCTTGCGCTAGCGTATTCCAACTTGCGCCTGCGAATTTCCTAACCTCATCATCCCACCTGACTTTCTGCCGTCCTCGACTGCGCTTCCCTTCTCTTGGTATCCATTCTGTAACCCTAATGGTCCACCGGTTATCCATCCTACGCATTACATGGCCTGCCCAGCTCCACTTTTTCCGCTTAATGTCAACTAGAATATCGGCTATCCCCGTTTGCTCTCTGGTGCATGCACACCGCTCTCTTCCTGCCTCTTAACGTTAGGCCTAACATATTTCGTTCCATCGCTCTTTGTGCGGTCCTTAACTTGTTCTCGAGCTTCTTTGTTAACCTCCAAGTTTCTGCCCCATATGTTAGCACCGGTAGAATGCAATGATTGTACACTTTTCTTTTCAACGACAGTGGTAAGCTCCCAGTCAGGATTTGGCAATGCCTGCCGTATGCACTCCAACCCAATTTTATTCTTCTGTAAACTTCTTTCTCATGATCAGGGTCCCCTGTGAGTAATTGACCTAGATAAACATATTCAGCAACCTTCGGTTTGCAGATGACATTGTCCTATTGAGCAACAATGGAGAGGAATTACAACAAATGATTAAGGACCTTCATCGAGAAAGTGCAAGAACTGGGTTGAAGATTAATATGCAGAAGACAAATATAATGTTCAATAGCCTGGCAAGGGAACAAGAATTCAGGATCGCCAGTCAGCCTCTAGAGTCTGTTTGAATTATGGAGGGAGTAAAAAAATTCCCACGGAAGCCACCTCACGACATGAATGTAATGTCGACGCTAATGCAATTAGCATTGGATCAATGTAGCGACTCACCGCATTGCCAACGCCGAAATGCGTCATCTCTCGCGCTTCGATCCCAGGGGACATGCTGCGCCATCTATTGTCGCCGCCGCGAAGTCCGCGCGTGGCGCGTGTGAGAATATACATTCAGACAGGATTTTCTGAATATACATAACGCGGGTTCTATCTCGCTCGCCAATTTGAAAGGTGTGTGTGTGTGATTGAACAGCGGCACACACTCATTGTCACATATGCTCAGTGACCCAAGTTGGTTCGACGGTTGGTTTTGAACTCAGTTCCTTTAGCATAGCAGCCCGATGCTCTACCCATTAGACCACTGACTGCTAAGGGACCCAAGTTGGCGGGAGAATAGCGACTCAGCTACCGGAATCGCATGTAAAGTATCCTTAGAATGAAGTCGAGAGTATGACGGAAGCCCGTCTGGTCGGAATGATGCATAGTTAAAAGGAAGGGATCGAGACACCGACCAAAAGTGGTTGAAATATATTTAAAAATACATTAACGTTTCGGCTCCCCCACGGGAGCCTTGTTCACAATGAAATATGCGGCAGAGCTTGCGCCATTTTATGTGCGGCTCATATGACGTGCAGGCTGCGCACGTTCCCTCCCGGAAACTCGGGCACGAGCTCGTGCGCGTAAAAGACCCTTTGAAAAAGGACAAGTTCCCAGGTGTGGTGTACGTCATTCCGTGTGCGGACTGTCCCTATGTCTACGTCAGAGAAACCGGAAACTTCAAAAAAAGACTTCAACAGCACAGAAATGACGTCCAAAAACGACACGTTGCGTCGAATGCCCTAGCCGAACACTGCGCAACTACGTCCCACACGATTAATTGGGACAAAGCTCTTGTGGTCGCCAGGGAAAGAAATCATTCTGCGCGTCTGTATCTTGAATCCTTAATCATCCAAACCATGGCGCACACTCTTAATCGCAACGAAGGAAATCTGCCGTCCATGTATGCCAAATGCCTTGGTCATGTCTTGAGCCGCACATAAAAAGGGCGCAAGCTCTGCCGCATATTTCATTGTGAACAAGGCTCCCGTGGGGGAGCCGAAACGTTAATGTATTTTTAAATATATTTCAACCACTTTTGGTCGGTGTCTCGATCCCTTCCTTTTAACTATCCTTAGAATGCTATAGTCGCATTAAAACTAGGAAGGAGCTTGGGGTACAATACAAATGAAGCCAGAAAAGGCCGGCCCAACACATAAGCATGCATGTCACGGTGCTAGCCGCGCTCAGCGCACGCTCTTGCGATAAGAAAACGGGTGGGACAGCAACGTTTGCATGGCTGCCGCACTTGCACGTTGACACGAAGACGATAGCAAATGTATACGTTGCAATAAACGACCGAGGTTGCACACGAATATCGGGAGAAAATGCGCACACAGCGGTTGGTATTATTCTGGTCCGCCGAGCGCTGGGTCATACGGATCGACTTCTGAGAGAGAGAAAGCGAGGGGGATGGCTTCGCGGAGAGTTGGCTTGCGAAGGCTGCAGGCTGCGTGACGTAATCCGAATTTGTTTCCTTCCTCCGTGGTTTGAATGTTCTCTTTATAACGCGGCGACATCCCCGCAGGTGTGAGCGCATGCGCAGTACATCCGGGTGTGGTGAACACGCGCGTCGCCCGAGGCCTAACGCGTGTGGGAGAACCCTGGTTCGGCTTGCTGTCCACCTTGTTCGGAGTCAAGGTGCGTATCTCTGGTGCTGTGTACTTGTATGCGGGGTTACGCGACCGGGGTATACAGATTATCACATGTTCATTGTATTACTTCGTCTGCGGTGACTTTTTTTTTTTTTTTTTTTGCTAGACTGTCACTTTTATCGATTTATCGCTTGGCTTAAAACGTGATATACAGGGTACAGGAACCGCTGTACTGCATTTGAAATTTCTTTAATGTTGTCGCCAATCTATTATACCAAAAGAACCCACCCGAAGGCTGCATGTGTAGTCTAACCCAACATAGCGTCTCAAAGGACTAGCTGTCACGAGGGTTGTGGATTCTCGAATGGTACGCGAGCACTAGCGATTACTCTGGAATGTACGGTCCTGCATTTATATAGTGTGTCAGACGTTGTGCTACACGTGGCTTATAAGTCATCGACAGTCGTTCGACGTCACGTACGACTTTGCCACAAACACCAATGACATTATATATCGCAATAAACATTACACACTACCGTTCGTGTTCTATCTTCCGAGGGCTTTTTTGTCACAAGATTTATCGCCTAAAACGTGATTCTGTACTGCATTTGTTTCGATGTCGCTACGTTTACCGAACCCGACAACCGAGCCGAGTCGAGCCAGCGTCTCAAAGGGCAGAAGCCCCTCCAAGCGAAAACGCGTGGACGGGCTTTATTGTCACGCTAGGGTTGTGGATTCTCGAATGGTACGTACGCGAGCACCAGCGATTACTCTGGAATGTACGGTCCTGCATTTATATATCGCAGGGATGGACACGTTGACTCAGTAGCGTACCCAGGATCTCCCGTTTGGCAGGACAGTTTGCATATAAAGCGCGGTCAGATCGGGAAATTGTCAAACAATGCGCTTTTTGTGAGTGTGCAGACGATTGCGCGTCTTATATCTTAGTTGCAGTACTGAAATGCGCAAGGAAAGAAAAGGGGTTAAACAAAAGAGGGGGGTTAAGTCGGCCTCAGGGGGGGGCCTCAAGGGGGGGGGGGGGGGGGTTACCGCCCGCGTCGAGTTCGTGTAAACGAAGCTATAGTGTTTTGTTCTTCACCGTCGCTACAACGTGACAATATTGCAGAGCGCGCGCGAGGCCTGCCAGACGACCGTGCACGCGGCTGTGGTGGCGAACCCATGCAACGGCTGGTACCTGTCCGAGTGTCGTGCTCGGTGGCCAGCTGCCCAGTGCCCCGACGACGAGCGGGACGCAGGCCGTCTGTGGGCGCTCAGCGAGCTCTGCTTCTCTACATTGCCGCCGGTGGGAGAAGGAGTTCAATGACTTGTCGCCTCTGCAGCCTGCAGTCTCGACGTTCACGCTCATTCTATACTGCACTGCCTGGGAGCCATGTCGCCTACAGTTCGCTCCACGCACATCGGACCCTTTCAACACCTACGCGTGTACAGCAGGCCTGTTACCGTGGTGTGCGGTTACGTCACGTGTGGTGTTCCTACGCGACGTAGGCCGGAGTTTAGCGGACTATAGAAATGCTTATATTATATAAGGCACCGTTTTGGACGTCGAGTGAGAGTGTCATTTGCCACTTCCTCCGGGTTTGGCGTCCGTCTCTCGCCGAGTGAACTGTGCCAGTCCTGGAGACCGCGTAATCGAATGTGGTGAATTTGGTGGACCGATCCTGAACCCATGGTGCATGGTGTTTCCTCGCAAGGAGTTTAACTCTCCAGAGCCCAACGTGCCATTCTTGATGCGTTGAATTTATACCTTTATACCTTTAGGCGCGAGGAACTTAACGCGAAGACCGCGGTAACATTTTTGATGCCACGAAGCTAAGTTTCAGAAATGGGTAGTTTAGGAAACTAACTGACTAATCCATTGCTGTTGTAAATACATTTTAATTCAAATACCATGTCATAGTGTTTTGTGTGATATATGGCCTCTTCATGGCTGCAGGCCAGAATAAACGTGAAGAACACTTTCTAATGTTCGTTGTATTGGCATGGCGTTTGCGCTTTGTGGAGTTTATGTGGTTTGTAATGCGGACCGATCCTGGAAGCAGTGCAGTCAAAAGTAAGTATATCCCAGTGTTAGTAACTTAGCTGGCCTTTAGTCACTTTAATGACAAATTTGCCTGTTTGACGTCTCATAGCTAACTCCTGGTGATCTTTTGTTGGCCACTTAGCGTTTCTGGCATTATTGTTAGATTAACTGCTTCGCTGGTCATCAGAGAAGGGAACCTGTAAAAGAAGCGAAATCCTGAGATTTATGCCAAGCGCACGCTGCCTGGTAGAAACATTCATCTTCGGTTTTCGACGTTTCTTTCGCACTCGGTCCAGAAGTCGCCATCATGTGAAAATAGAATCGCACGCAAAACGAAACAGCACACTTGCCATCCTGTGTTTCATACATCGCGTTTTATTACCAATGATTTACCTTCCGACGCAGCGAACGAGCAGCAAAAAACTTGAATGCTGAACGTCGTGTTGCTTGTTGAGGTGTGGAGACTGGCAACGGCATTCTCTCCACACTTGACACTGATTTTATGGCCGACATCAGGGATCCGAGGTGCGGCCTGATCATCGACGGGGCTATAGATATATAAGAAATGTTTTGTTTGTTCCTTAATTTCTTGTGATTTGTTTATGGTGCACCCAAAATAAGGTTGTTGGGCGAAGTGACGCGCTGCTTCAATATTCAGGAAAACATAATTGTGTATACACTTCTGGCGTTCGTTGAAATGGAGGATGGTACTGCCGCTGCAATCGTCAAAGCATTAGAACAACTGATGACGCTCATCGAACTTGACATATAGGGTTTACTTACCGTTCTACTATATACCAGGGTTACTTTGCCTTTAAAAATTAAGATTGTTCATTCGTCGCCGCATACATTGAAAAAGTATAGGTAATTAGGCATCTAGCAACAATTAAAACATTGAAAACAAGGAGGACTAAATTTTGAAAAAGTCATCATTTTTACTTAGCGATATTTCGCTAAAAATGGACACATTCGGGCGGCGAACGGGCGATCTTGTTGAAAAAAAGTTATGAACACTTGTCTGGTACAACACTGAAGAAATAATAATAATAAAATAAAATTGGAGGACGCTTAAGCTTCAGCTTTAAGAGTGGAACGCGATAGCGTTATCGGGACCCGTTCGCATCGCATTTTTTCTTTATGAGTAGGGTTCACTGCAACTCACAACGTGGGAAAGCCAGCTTACAAAGACCGAGCTTACACCGATCCCCTTAAAGTCTGCTTCACTTTTAAACACAAAGGCATTGCTGGGAAGACATTTTTACAGGGGCAATATAAGCCGTCTTATATGAAAATGTTAAGGCCCTAGGACCTTTTTCTATTATTTTATTAATTGTTTGCTGTTGCCCCGAGGCGCGCGCGTGTCCAAAAGAAGAAAACATTCCCTTCAATCTTGCCTAGAACCGACGTACAGCGAAACACCACCAGAATTGGAGGACGCTTCAGCTTCGCTTTATAAGAGTGGAACGCGATATCATTCAAAGATCCCTGGCTGCTTATCAGGCTTTTTTTTTCTCGTATATTAAAATTGCAATCCGACGCTATCACGCCTGTAGGTTGTGGTTAAGTCGTACTTTACGATTTATCTGACAAATCTTACTTTGAAAAATTAAATTTTTGTTCACTAACGCCTTACGACACGCCGAGGGCCTGTGTGGTCGTGGTTGATCGGAATGATGTGGTTCGGCATGGTCGGCGGAAACGTGCATGGAGGGGCTTTAGGCATGATTATTTCCGCCAGTCGCCGATGCTTAACGCCGACGCCGGATTTTATTGCGATAGCAATTATATGGACACTCCAAGCAGATTTCTACCGTCGCCGTCGCCGTGAGGTTCCGCGATCTCGTTCTCAGCAGCCTAACAATTGAGAATGGCAATCCACAAACAAATGGCATGGAACAAAACACCCACAGCGCATGCCTTTTATGTTAAGTCTTCTCAGACTGAAATATTAAAAGTACGAAACAAAAACGGAAACCTGAAAATTATGCTATTTTTTTTTTTTTTTGGCGCGGCTGTGCAATATCTCCGGGATCGACCCACACTATAGAGACCGCGTTTCTACCAGAAAGCTCGCCTTCGTGCATAGCGTTCGCCGCGAGTGCTTCCCGGTGACCATTACGGTTGCTTAAGCTGCAGTCGACGGGAAGCGTGAGAAGCAGTCGGGGATCTTTGAATGCTATCGCGTTCCACTCTTAAAAGCGAAGCTTAAGCGTCCGCCAACTTTTGTGCCTGCAAAGTAACCCGCGACAACTCTGAAGAGAGCAACAAATTTTGTAATTCCGCAACAGCTAGCAGCAGCTGGCAAGGCGCTCCTGCTGCGACATGGCGCCCGTTCAGTTGCAGAGGCGCACGTTGAGAGCCTGCTCGGTGATCTCCCAGGCCTGCCGCTGGAGCACCGGGTCCAGGGCGTGCGCGGCTGGCCTAGCATCGCGGCACTCCATGAAGTAGCGGCCCGTCGTGTGCGCAAGCTCGGGTGACAGGCACAGGTGGATGCTTGTCTGGGCACCCTCCGAAGGCGACTGCGCAAACGGCGACAACGTGCACTTTATATGGTTGCTCTGATGCTGGTTGGCATGCATGCGTGCACTGCCAAAGAGATCAACTGATTGTTCCGTTTCAAAATGCGGTCGATATCGGATAAGAATTGTACCCCCAGAAAAAAAAAAGTTACCGAACGATTACGATAAAGTATAATTGACTACTTTTTCCATTACTTTCGTAATTTTTGCCTGAACTGCAAACAGCGGGGTTGTAACAGAAAAAAAAAAAGGTTTGTTTTCAGCCAAGATATTCCACATTGGGCTGTATACACAGACGTGCAACCAAAACTGGGCAACTGAAATTATTACTGCCTGCAGTCTTAAAATCTTGGTACCTTGTATGCTTAAGGGAGGTTTATAAAGAAAGATGATGCGGAAATGGTATTTTTCAAAATTTCGCCTGATGGGAAGTCAAGTTTTCCTTTTTGAGACTAGTCGACCGACGTTTTAGTTTGACGCTGCACTGCTGCTTTGCGAGTTTGAATTAACACCAGCTTGCCTCTTTCAATATTACTTCCCTTAACGCATGACATCTGTGTTCGGGAACACCCCCGCGAAATATGTCATCCGGTAAACTAGTATGCACAGAAGAGGCCTAATTGAAAGAGAGGATAACAGGCAACATTCGGCTCGGCATACAACTATAAATTAAGCGTTTAACAGTGGTCGAGCAGGGGATGCCACTGGATACAGTCTTTCAACAAATAGTGTTTCTTCTTCAAGGCGGCAACTGCTTTCCTTGGCAGCGTTTGTATAGCATTCTCCCCTATACCCGATTAGGAGGGTGCCTATATATAGCTTGTTGTGTCGTGGGTCATTTTAAGAAAATCCGGTGTCGGCGTCCCGTAAGCGACAAATTGCCGTATATATTTAGGTGTGTGTATATGCCACGCCTTGCTATATGGCATGCGGTATATGCAGGTTATATCGCCACACCATTCTTTACATTCTTGACAAAGTTATTCCTCGACATGTTGAGAATGACAGCCCACAAACAAATGTCATGGACAAAATAATACACCGGCAACGCATACCTTTTATGTTAAATCTTCTCAGACTGAAGTATTAAAAGTGCGAAACAATAACAGAAACCTGAAAATGCTTTTTTTTTTTTTTTTGGCGTGGCTGTGCACTACCTCCGGGATCGGCCCACGCAAGAGGCCGCGTTTCTACCAGAAAGCTCGCCTTCGTGCATAGCGTTTGCCGCCAGCAGTTCCCGGTAAACATTACATAAGCTGCAGTTGCTGGGAAGCGTGAGAAGCAGTCAGGGATCTTTGAATGCTATCGCGTTCCATTAAAGGCGAAGTTTAAGCTTCCTCCAAATTTTATCCCGCATCTCGAATGCCTTCATATCGTCAGTGGAGGCAAATTTGTCCCACTTTATTTACTGCTTCTATCAGCAGTAGAATGTCAATATTAAAAAAAAAAGAACTCTTAAGCTATACCAACTTCACTTAGGCACCACATTTAAATTATGGGTAGAATATATTCCGCCTCAAGAAAATTTAAATGCCGGCGTTGTTTTGGCCGATACCAGTCAATGGTACAAATCCAATCACACCTGCTGGGATATACTGCAACGGCATCATCACAAGGTCGGAAGGTGTAGTAGGTAAACGCAGAAGCAGGCGGGTGCACAAGCGTGTATGTTTGGGGCATGCACAGCCAGAGTAGAAAAAAGAAGAAGGGTCAACCAAGTGTCGTCACTAAAGAAGATAAGGCCAATGTACAAGGTGGTTCAAAAGATTCGTCGAGTAAATGCTGATTATAGGGGGTAATCATTTTGAAGTTTCAAGGAATTTTAAAGATTCTAGTCATTCACCCTGAATATTCCGAGAGGCAGACATTACTTGCACGAGATTTCCCACATATCTAACTATTTAAAAGACATCACTGATTAACTTCATAATTCATTTACGGCGCATATTGCAATTTACAGATTGTAGCCAGCGAGTTTTGAAGGCGTATCCACTTGAAATGAATTTCCCGAATGACACCAGTTTAAAGATATGCACATGAAACTCGCTGTAAAAATGTACTGTTGTTCCACTTACTTTTCTAATAAAACGCTCTTTTATGCATTAAAGCACAACATTAATTGGAACGCCCATGTGTTTCGTCCCATACTTTGGGATCATCTCGAAACAGGTGTCATGCTGGAGATTCGATTCAAGTGGATACGCCTTGCAAACTAACCAACTACAATTCGTAAGTTCAACTTTATGCCGTAAAGCACTTAATTCAGACGTTACTTAGTGAATTTTTGATTTGTGTAATATTGTTTCGATTTCTCGAGCTACCGTAATGTCCGCCTCTTCGAATAACTCAGCTCAAGGACAAGAATGATGCTGTCTGCCACAGGCGATTTTTTTGTAATTCCCAGAAACAAAAATGGTCACCCAGTATCTCCCTCTATCCGTCCTTTTCATGTTCATTATTCACTGATTTCGTATCTTATTCGTAGTCTTGTTTATCGTTGACACTTGGTTGCCATTTTTTTCCATGACGCCAGGTGGACCGATCCTGAGATGGTGCAATTTATGGTGCAGTGTGGCTAATTTTCGGCTGCGTTGGCGCTAATTACGCCCGTACCGTTAATTTTACCTACTCGCCGACTAATTCTCGCTTCTTGTGGCCACCACCGAAGCCGCCATCCAGACACCATTGCCTCGTGCGAGCCCTGCTCAGTGCAAGCGAACTGGCTGCATTTATCAAAAGTGGCCCGCACGGTGGCTTTGCCTCAACATGTCTATCTACGGTGGTGGCACCCTTTACAGGGGTATAGTGCAATGTAGTTAATTTTAGACTATACTCTCGCTAATTACGCCCGTTTCGTTGGTTTTACGTACGCTCTGCAACTAATTCTCCCTTCTTGTCTCGTCGAGACCTGCATTTGGATACCTCTTGTAACTCGCTACAACGTCCTGGAGGCACGAAAGGAACTTTTTTTCTGGATGTGATTACAAGATACCCAGATTCCAGATACGTCAAACTCGTGTGAAGTCAGCTAAGAAGACCTTGTCTTCAAAAAACAATGTGCGGGCACCTTTCCGAACAGCGGTATGACGACGTGTCGCAGGAATTTGGCGCAGTACGTAGTGGGCGGCTCGCGGAAGAAGCGCGACTTGACCAGGCCCGGATGGAGGGCGTTGACGGTGACCTGCTGGCCGCGTAGCTTGTCGGCCAGCTCGCGGGCGAAGTAGACGTTGTACAGCTTGGAGAGGCCGTACGCGCGGCTCGGCGTGTAGTGGCGCTCGAGGAACGGGTCGTCCGGATCCAGCTGCGCCCACGCGTGCACCATGGACGAGACGACGACGACGCGCGACGGAGCCGAGCGCCGCAGCAGGTCCAGCAGCAACCCCGTGAGCAGCGCGTGGCCCAAGTGGTTGCTCTGTATGGTCGTCTCGAAGCCGTCGATGGTGAGCGTTCGCTGCGGCGGAGCCGAGCGGCCCGCGTTGTTGACGAGCAGATCGAGCCGGGGCTCGGTCTCCAGGATGTCGCTCGCCAGGCGCCGCACGGAGGCCAGCGAGCAGAGGTCGAGCTGCTTGAGCACCACGTCGCCGCCGCCGCTCGCCTCGATCATGGCGTCGAGCGCCTGCCGGCCCACCTGCATGTTGCGGCAGGTGAAGATGACGCGCGCCCCTCGCGAAGCGAGCGCCTTGGCCGTCTCGTAGCCGATGCCCGCGCTGCCGCCGGTCACCAGGACCGTCTTGCCCTCGAGTCGGGAGGCGCACTTGCACCGGCGATGGCTCAACCGGCAGTACAGCCACGCCAAGAACGTCAGCGCGAACACGACGGCCGCGGTGCGCACGGCGAACAGGGCGCTGTCCCAGGCCGTCTGCAGCAGCTGCAGTATCGCCGCGTCGCCATCGTCTTCGCCCGACGACATGGCGAACGGTCCGGCCGCCGCCGCCGACGCTGCTCGAGGTTCCGTGCCTCCTCTTCTTCAAGCTGCTGCGGCTGCTGCTACTTGCTTGCTTGCTTGTTCCTCACTTGTGGCGCTTACCCACTACGGGGGACTGGCCAAGAAGCTGGCGGTCCCCCGAAATAAAAATAAAAGTATTTGTAATTTTATATAAACATCAATTTCGTTTGGTGGTGGTATTAGGATAATTTCGAACACGGAATCAGAGATGTAATGAGCTATCCAATTATTGATATCGAGAATTAACGTAGTAGCGTTTTTCTGCCACAGAGATAGTCGCAAATGACCACGCTGGTGTTTCTGCGGCTAAAGCCCAATGAAGAAGCCCCGAAGGAGAGAATATTTTGAGTAGTTAAAGAAATACCCAATTTTCGGAATGAGATCTCGAGTTTCTTCCTCTGATTTCTAAATCGACGGCATGCTATAGTAGCAAGTGATAAATGTTTTTGTGTTCCTGACAGATAGGAAAGAGAGGCGACGGTGCCAGAGCGGACCTGCATAGGTACACATTTAATGGTGCTGCTTTTGATGTTTGCTGCTACAGTTGCTGTCCATCCAACTCGTGGCTCATACCCATTATATATATGGAAGACTAGCCAAGAGATCGGCGGATTAACCCAAGTTATGCGAAATATAATTTCAGGGCAGTTACAGAGTAAGTGCTGTTCAAAGGTGAAATTACGGTGTTAAAATGAAAGCAATATTAGCAGCAAAAACAATCGACATAATCATTCATCGAAAAGATGTCGCGTGCATTGATGACTGTCATTTTGCATTTGCTCAGTTCTGCCGCTGTGTGACAACAGTCGCGCAACGTGACCATCTATCCCATACGTAGCAGTGGATACGTTCGCGGCTGACGCTATATATGTCGCCGCTTGGGATATTCTGTAATAGTCCACCTATAGTGGACTGTCCATTTCGGCCGCTGCTGATTGACTGGGGCCGCTCGTCTCCTCCTCGCTCGCACAGCTACATCCAATCAGCAACGGCCAAAATGGACAGTCCACTAGGTGGACTTTTACAGAATACCCTCCCAGGTGTGTATGCTTGTTGCGCGTATCAGTACTCGCGTATCCTGCTTTAATGCGCACTGTTGTCCCGCTTTCTTCTTGACGGCCCTGTACGACGACCGATACCACCAATGAATGACGCAAGCAAACCGAAAATATCTAGACGGCGCTTGGAGGCACCTATTAGAAAGACGCATATGAGTTGAAAAGTGTGCTGCATGAAACTGAAGATCTATACGCTGAAGGAAAAATTCCGCCAGAACCCACCTCACGATGACTGTCGAAGTTAATGCGATTAACATTCATGCAACGTAGTGAGACACCGTATAGCTGAAGACACCATTATTATTAACAATCTGTAATATATGTGAAGCAGGCTAAGAGTGCCCCTTATATGGCATTAATTAATATTCCCACGCGCCATAGCTAGCACTACCACAGATCACAGCGTCTATATACACATTCGGACTCCACAAAGAAAGCCTCCCTAAACTCGGCTTCCCAACCGCAAGCAGTTCTCTACTGTATGGAATTTGGGTTCAGCATATCTGTCTTCGAATGATCTACGGCGCGAGTGCATATAGGCGTCTTTTTCAGGCGTAACACTTTAATTTTAATTGTCCAAAACTAACGAGAAACGAAGGCACCGACTACAGGCGACTCCAGAGCAATAACCTTCACCCACGGAAGCGTACTGCATCATTTCCACCCGACGCTATACAGCTACACCGACCACACTGCAACGTGCCAGACACCCTGGCGCACCTCCTACTGCAATGCAAGAACGCCCAAGCAAGCATCACAGCGACACAACCATGCAGTAGCAGCAGACGCAGACCCAAACCTCCTCACCGAAACGTGGGAGGCTGTATCTCAAAGCCGGACCTGGTCGACCAGCGTGAACTCGTCGCCCTGGCCCGGCGGGCGATCCAGGCCAGAGGGTTCCTGGAATAAAGGACCCTCCCACCTCGACTGACAAGTCACTGTTTCAAATAAAGGTTTATTCATTCATTCATTCAGTTAGAAGAGCGTGCGTTCTCCCTTTTATCAGACGGACGTGTAATTTCATTTTTTTATTTATGTTTCTTTTTTGTCGTGAGTGAGAGGTATGTTTCAGGGGCTGGATAGCAGACAGCAGCTAGCATGCCCAAGTGGGCGAAGCAGGCTAAGAATGCTAATCACATTAAAAAACACGCAGATAGAACGCAACGTTAGAATGTATATGACGTGAAGCATCTTTGAGTTAGCGAACAGTCGAATCCCATTATAACGAAGTCGCATATCTGACACAAAAAATAAATTCGTGATATCCGATATTCGTTATAACCATATACACGTTACACTGTAACAGCGGTGAGACAATCTTTATTTACTTGGTTATATCCGCGTTCGTTATATCGAGGCTCGACGGCATAGCGAATGGCAAGCACATTCGTCGCCTGTAGCTACAGTTAGCTTCCAGTGTCACGAGCATAAAAACAATGCATGACGCTTGTCGACGGAAGAATGTTGTTGAGAGGCGTGTGCGCAGAGATGCACGACACATGTCTGTAAATACATTTAAGGCTTCTGTACCAATTGTGTCACAGTGACACGTAACCATTTTGTGGGATTGGCCAAGAATGGAAAGCGTAGTCAAACCTCGTTATAACGAAACTGGATATTACTAAATGATGAATATAACGAAGTATATGAAATTACAATTGAAATGCCCGTAGATATTCATAGTGCAGCACATGCAATAATGAATATAACGAAGTAATATGCTGGCTCCCCCGGCCTTCAACTTCGTTATAGCGAGGTTTTATTACAGTGGCACGTACCCAGTGACCGCAATTACCCATGAAATTATCCTTCAGACATCCACTGAAATTATATGGATATGCCTCGAATGAGCTTAATTTGTCCGGCGGACGTCCCTCGCAAGATCGTTTGGCTGCATGCACTTTCCGTGTCCTGCGGACATTCCTTGCATGCCCTTGAGGGACATTTTGGAGGTATATATGCAGCGTGTATACACTGCACGGACATGTCCAGGCCTTTTGCTCCGTTCTAATATTACGTTCGCAGAAGGTGCTGTGTGACTAATGCAGCGGGCAAAATATCCTCACAGCAAGATAGATGGCCCGCCGTGGTGGCGTAGTGGCGTTGGTGTTGCGCTGCTAAGTCCGAGGTCGCGGGATCGAATTCCGGCCGTGGCAGCCGCATTTCGATGGGGGCAAAATGCAAAAACACCCGTGTACCCTACATTGGGTGCACGTTAAAGAACCCCAGGTGGTCAAAATTAACCCGGAGTCTCCCGCTACGGCGTACCTCATAATCATATCGTGATTCTGGCCCGTAAAACCCCAGAATTAATTCATTAGCAAGGTTAGATACATCGCGTGCACATGTATGAGCACACGCGCGCGCGTTCGTAAGTGCAGTGTCATTCTACTCTCCTATATATGCCTCCCGACCGGCACAATTAAGTGGTGTATTGAACTAAATACGCTTGAATTAACTGAAGTGTAAATTGCCTCAGAAAATACGTGATTTGCCGTGCAGTATGAAAATTAGCCTCGTGAACATTTGTCCGCTCACAGCTGTAGTTCGCGTCGCTGGTTTGATCACCCTATCAAGGAGCGAGCTGACTGATTCACTGAAACAGAGCTGCCCGATTCATTCCTCGAAATTATGAGCGTAATATCATCATCATCATCAGCAGCAGCAGCCTATTCTTATGTCTACTGCAGGACGAAGGCCTCTCCCAGCGACCTCCAATTACACCTGTCTTGAGCTAGCTGGTTCCCAAATTTCACCTGCTAATTTCTTAATTTCATCACCCCACCTAATTTTCTGCCGTTCTCGATTGCGCTTCTCTTTCCTTGTTACCCATTCTGTTACTCTAATAGTCCACCGGTTATCTGTCCTGCGAATTACATGGCCTGCCCAGCTCCATTTTTTCCCCTCTTAATGTAAACTAGAGAAACCACTATAACAGAAATTAAACTTGACATACAGCTGCGGACATCAGAAACCCGCCATGACATAGTCCTTCTACGTTTGCTTCACAAGTATATTCATTCTGGCAGGTCATCCCCATTACCCCTATTGACAGACCTGTACGCATGACAGACCTGTACGCATGTCTGAAACGCATCTTTGACAGAATACGTGCCTTCAACTCATCGAGCTGCGTACACTGCAACGCGCCATCAAACTTTCGAATGACCTTTCCAGCGACATCGTCTGCATCTCTGTTTGTGATTCTTTTAGAAAGCATTTGTACACATCTTTCGTGCACTTATAACCGGAAATGTTGCACATGCAAATGAGGGGTACCGTATATGAAAGCACCCACATATGTATTCCCTATTTCTTTTGTTTCGTGTTTCCAAAATTACATAAGCTGTTCTGTACCTGTCATTCTGTCGGGATAAGCGCCCGTTTTTATACTATAAATGCATAATTATGCTCACTTCCGTTGCCCTATCTGGGACCTGTGAGGTACTATAAATAAATAAATAAATAAATAAATAAATAAATAAATAAATAAATAGATAGATAGATAGATAGATAGATAGATAGATAGATAGATAGATAGATAGATAGATAGATAGATAGATAGATAGATAGATAGATAGATAGATAGATAGATAGATAGATAGATAGATAGATAGATAGATAGATAAAGAAATAAATAATTTGTCGCAGTTTCACCAGAAAGGCGAAGCACAACCTGGTGTGCGCTGTGGAGGAAAGGGTGGTTTTGTCAAGCGTGAACACCTTGCGCACAAGATAATGGTTACTCAGTGCCGCGAAGCTCGCGTCTGGGCCTTCCATGAAGCACAACGCTTCATTGTCGCTGGCGCTCGGAGTTGAAAAGCTGAAAAAAAAAAAAAAAATGTCCGTAGGTGATTTCCTGGCTCCAATATCTGAAGTGGCCATCGCTTTTCTTTCGCACTCTTTTTTTTTTTTTTTTTAGCTTGTCCCGAACGCATGCCTTTTCAGTGTTACATACGCACTTTATTAACGAGTATTTACGCTGGGACGCAGCACAATATCAGCAACAAACTTGGCACAGCAAATATTCACATTATTGTTTTTAACGCCACAGTGACTTGCTGTTGCCGATTTCGCTTGCTTCAGGAACTTGCCTGTATAAGCCTGCTCGAAGCAAGCATGAATTTTCATCCTTTCGCAACCAATATTTCCAACGGAAGGTTCCAAGACGGATTGGCAAAAATTATCCGCGAGCGGGTATTTTCCGTAAAACTTGACGCAACATTCTTAAAATCACAAATCGATCAATCCCAAATTCGTAAACTTTACGAAATATTCGGGAGAGTTGACAAATATGCTTATGACAGGTTATTTTTTCCGGCCTTCGCAGCATCTGGAGACACCGGCTATGCTAGGTATGAATGTTCATTCAGGTATGCTGATACGTTAATGAAAATACGAGTAAACTATACGTGAAGCGTATTAGGCATGTATGTTCATACGGCAATGAAAATGTGAGTAAATTTCGCGAAGTGTTTAGAAAACACGGCTATGATGAGGAACTGTTGTTATTGATAAATAAATGCTTTTGCGAAAAGGATAAATGTAGCAGTAAAATTCAAGTATTGTACACTCATCCACGAGCTAGAAGCTCGGCAGTGTATAAGGAAATATTTCCATCGCACGGGAGCAGTTTTATACCGATGTAGATGGCTACACTATCAGAAAAAAATAAATAGTTAAGAATAGGACATGATCACTCGCTGCGCGCTCAGTGCTGTCAGCGGGCATCTCTCGGGGAGGGAATGTGAGGGATGGGTTCTTAGGTCCCCCGGCCGCTCTGGATCCACCAATGTGCTAGACGCGTTGCTAAGAAAGGGAAGGTTAACGACAAGTTGAGACAGACAGTGATTATAATGAGGCGTACGTACGAAACGCATCGTAGCGGATTCTACAGTAAACAAATAAAAATTAGAAAAAAAAATAGGAACGAGAAAAAGAAACGTAAACGTCTCTGTCGAGGAGTGAAGTGAGCTAACTGTGTTAACTTTAATTTGTTCCACTTCTTATTTGCGTCGGGTTTGCTTTTCTCAAATTTTCTTCAAGCTGTATTGAATACTGTAGATAAAATTAAAGTCACATGCTTTAAGGAAAAAAAAAAAAAAAACAATTGTCAGTATTTGTGCACCACCTTGTATGTATAAACCGGCCCATCGTTACGCGATGAAAAAGCACATCGATCTAGCCTTTGCTTGTATGCACAAAGCTTTATTAGAGCATATATGTAAGGCATATGTTTCAAATTTTACTTTATGTTTACGTCTTTTTCAAGCAAAGGAAGTCTTAAGCTTCTTTGCTTGCTTCGTGCTAGAACTCAGACGTCTCGAAAGCTGAAAAACAAACTGACGCGCAGTGTTGTGTAGCACAGCTCTCATTGAATTTAAACACATCAAAGGCAGCCCGCACACCAGTTTTGTGGAGACACACAGAGCCATATAGGTACGTTTTATTTAGTTACTTTTGTGCAGCAAAGCAACATATGAGTGTTGCCCAGGCCACTTCGCTGGGCAATGCTTCTCTTCTGCGCATTATTTGTTTTCAAGACCACCGCCACCGTCGTCTCAGATCACGTGAATTCCGGTGAGGCCACGCGTTTTGTTTTGTTGCTTTTGCTACTTTTGTTGCTTAGCGTGTCTTCTTTCTTGCCGCAGTCGACCACTAAATCCCTTGTGTGTATTTGGTAGTTTATTTATTTTAAATATCAGGAAAAATAACAGAGAATATTACTCTTGTTCGCCCTGTAAATGTTTAGCTGACGCGGCGCGACTGGCGCGACTGCCCAGGCATCATCATCAGTGAAAAGCGCGAAAGTTGAGCTCGCGCAATTTCGCGCGGTGCAGACAGGTGGTCCAGCATGGTGCTGTTTGTGGAGAAAGCGTTAGAACTCGTGAAGGAGCTAAAGCGCTCGCGCGGTTGGCTTCCACCTCTGAAGGTAAGAGGAAGGGTGGCACGCGGCCCCTTGAACCGTAGCGCCCCGATCCACAGCGGCGAGTGATCAACTTGTGCGCAGGAGGATGCACTGCGGGACTGCCTGGCCGACATGCAGGCGCTCTTCACGGAGAACCAGAACGACGTGGAGACCCACATGGAGAACAGACACGCCACGGTGCATGCGCGGCATGTCGCGCTGAGTCAGATCCGGCGCTGCCTGCTCGCCTACCTGTACCAGCGGCTGATGTCGGCCCGTGACATGCGCTGGGGTTTCGGCACCGCGCTGGCAGCTGAGCTCAGGGAGAACCTGTCCGAGCAAGAGGTGCTGCCGCTCGTTGATCTCTGCAGCCGAGAGGTTGCCACCGCGAGGGTTGGATGAGTGCACAAAGCGAAGCACTTCAGTTAACCTACAGTTATCCGTATGAAATGTAACAACATATCTAATTGCCAGGACCCGCGCTGGACTGGCATTAAAGGGGTAGTGCGTTATTGCAACTCATTCGGCCGTGAGTACTAGTCACACTCAAATTAGCTGTCGCGGCTGCACACGAGAAACACAAAGTAATCTGAAATAATTCTGCTTAAGTTATGCCTATTCGGGATTTGTAAACACTGCATCCAGTGTAGCTATCGCCACCATGACGTCTGTCATTAAACATGCGCGTGTGACAGCAATCATTAAGTATAATGACATTAAGAAACATGGTCATAGCACTTAATGACATTAACCTCGCCCCTTTTTGGCACAGAAAAAAAAAAGGAGGCATGATTTAGATCGGTATACCGACCTTCCTCAAAAGATTCGCTAGCTAGAGCCACTGCAGATGACCTTATTCGTTACTAGAAATACTGTACAAAACAAACAAAGGCACCAGCGTGAGTTCAAAGTGCATTGACGCGAGCTTACTTACAGAAAAAAGACGATCAAGCATGGTAATCGTGTACAAGGATGTTGGTGAATGTTCTCCAACCTGACCATTGCCTCAAGAGCCTAAAGAATGCAGAAAGAACCACGTGCTCGCTGCAAGGAGCCATAAGAAATGCTCCTTGTGCAATAGACGCATACCTGTTTTCACATTTGCAATGCCACAGCATTTTCCACATAACATGGGCATCACTACGGCTAATATTCATGCAATTAAATATGCACAATGTTTTTAGAGAAGTTGAAACCAGGAGCAAGGCACGTATATTGTATATTTCAGTACTTTCAGTAAAATCTCAACTTCTTTCATTTATGCTTGGAAATTTCACGTAAGCATTCACATTCAATTTCATGAGAATGGCTGGATTTGCTTCTTTAGAGTTGCACACAGCGGGACTGATTCTCATCGCAGATGGTGACCTTAATTTAAATCTTACGAGATCTGAAGTGGTATATTCCATGACTTAGTGATGTTGTTCATGAGAATCGACTGCCGGGCTAGTTGGTTCATGATCAATAACTTGCAGCACATGAAAATGGGACAAAGTGAGACACATGGCCTTGTATGTATGTGTGTGTGCATCTGACTTTGTCCTATTGTCATTTGCTTATTGTTATTGATAAGTAATGTAAACAAAATGCCATGTAATCTATTGTCACTCCTGGTGTTTTAAGTGAATGATGTCAGTCACAGCAGTCATGAGCATGCATCATTAATCTTGCAAATGGACAGTGGACAGTATTGTGCAGCATTTTACAGAACAGTGTCAACACATACTAAATACACACATTAGGAGGCTGTATAAACTCCTAATCTGATAAAAGGAAGGCCAAGTGTCTCTTTTTGGATTTCGTGTCCAAACTACACTTTAAGCTTGCCATGAGCACCGCTTTCCAGGAATACATATGCCTGTTATTATAGGTTTACTTTTCGATGCAGCACACAAGCAGTGACAAAGTGACAAGCAACACAATGCTTTTAGATAACAGCAACTTTTCAGAGACTTTGCTTTTGCCGATTTCTCCTGCTCCAGGAACTTGCCTGTTAAACTTGCTCAATGCAAACTACTCTAGCATCCTTTCACTATTTGAGAACTTCCAACAGCTGGTTCAGAGACCAACGAGTTCAAATTCTATAACTTTACGAAAATTTGGGAGAGTTGGCAGGTACGAAAGTTAGGGCTTGTGTCCTGCAGTACAGCCTTCAGACATAAAACAACACTACCTGGTTCAGCCCAGTGTGGATAGCATACCGACAACAGTCACTGTGGCTTTTATTATTCCCACAGGTTCCAATCTTCCTGTCTGGAGTTTCTCTGCAATAAAATTTTTGGCACTGAGAAATAATTTGCTTGTTGGCATCACCGGACCTGGATATTTTCTGGACAGCTACACTGAGTATATCTGCAAGTCATTTTGCATATTCCAAACAATTATCTTCGCTGCAGAGCACTGAAAACTAAGCATTACCATAAAATTAATATTGTTACGAGCACAGGGTTAAGGGTTTATTTAGAACAGCAGGCTATGAACAGCAGGAATGATGATTATGATGATCCTTTATCAGGAATGGCCGCTGCACAGTCCTCGTTCTCCTCTTCCTTTTTTTCTGATCTCCACATCCCTTTTATGCACTTGGAAGCAACAATATATTAGTGTTTACTTTAAGGACGAAATAACTAGCCACAAGGATGTTAGAAACCAGAAGGACAAAGTGGTTTTATGGGACTGTACAAAAAAAGGAAAAGCCATAATACAACAAATGGGCTGGACTGCACAATGCACCTTCTTTCTGGGGTATTACTCTCCAAAACCAGTTCCGATTATGAGGCATGCCGTAGTGGAGGGCTCCGGATTAATTTTGACCACCTGGGGTTCTTTAACGTGCACTACAATGCAAGCACACGGGCGTTTTTGCATTTCGCCTCCATTCGAAATGCCGCCGCCGCGGCCGGGATTCGATCACACGATCTCCGTGCTCACCATCGCAACGCCTTAGCTGACTGAGCCACCGCAGGCGGGTCACTGCACAATGTAGCAGCCACAAACCTATTAACCAGAGAGCTTCACAATAAGTGTTTGCATGCAATGTAGCTGTGCAACCAGCGTCATTTTCCTATACTGTCTTGTCATCATTATGGACCCTTATAGGAATGTTTTTGAAGCATTTGCTTTTTCTTCACATATTCACTCCAATTATGCCCAGATTTCTACCTTTGATGGTTTTCAGGCCATTACAAAGAATTGTTTAGAATACAAAAATTATGCGCTATGAGAGTTACAAAAATGTAGGTTTAGTAAATGCATTATGGAAAAGATGTGTTGATGCACTGGACCTATAATCGAAATTTAAAAACAAGAAAAAAATTACTCTCAAAGCACTTCACTACCCCAAGGAAATGCTCCAAGTTAAACCCCAAAGCACAATAAATAAAGCAGCAGTGTCCTGTACCAATGAACCCACGGTTTTCCTCTAGTGGTGAGCAAGCAGTGAAACAATTTCTGCACGAAGGAAACTGACTCAGCACACACACTGTCTTGCGCAGCAACAATGGCTGCGACGATACAACGGCTTGCTCGCCGACTACATGTCCAGCGTCGGACTGGACCTGAGTCGCTACCGAAGTCCACCCAAGTCGCTGTACGTGCAGGTGCGGTGCATACGGGACTACGGAGACTTCGAGACGGAGGACGGCACGTGCATCGTGCTGGCAAGGGACACCACCCACTTCCTCGAGCGCTCCCAGTGCGAGAAGCTCATCCACCAGGGCATTGTCGAGCATGTCACCAGCTGAAAGCCCTTTATTGGCAGCAATAGAATAAAATAAAATAAAAATGGCTTCGTCTAAAAGAGTCATGTGGAATCACTGGGCTTGCTGTCGCCTTTGGCCATCTGCTCCTTGACCATCTTCATGAGCTGCTCCGAGTACTGCTGCAGCAGCGCGTTGAGGTCCGAGCTCGACTGATTGAGGGGACCACCCATGGGTGCCAGGGGGGGAGGCTGCGTGCAAAGGCAACACAACTGTTGACGTTGCATCCATGAGGTTCCATATATATTTAGGTATACGTATGCTATATGCCACGTCATGCTATATGACATGCAGTATATGAGGGTTATATTGCCACACCATTCTCTCACTAAAGATGCTCATATCAGGTCTTGCATTCCTGACAAAATTATTCCTCAGAATTTTGAGAATGGCAGCCCACAAACAAATGTCGTGAAACAAAACACCGACAGTGCATGCCTTCTATCTTAAATATTAAAAGTTCGAAACAATAACAAAGCTCAAACCTGAAAATCATGTAATATTATTGGCACGGCTGTGCACTACCTCCGAGATTGGCCCAGGAATGAGGTTTGAAACATACCCGATACAAAAGAGTGATGGTAATGTCGCTAAGTAAGATGCTGGCTTTAATTAATAAACATCAATGAAATTGTCCGATGGCAGGATTCAAACAGAGGACCCCTAGCACAACAGTTCGTTTTTACTTAGTCGGATTACGTTTACTTCATACTGCCACTACAGCTTACACTTTGTGTAATATTCTAACACGTTGCTATGGTGAAACTGTGATTTTTTTTTTTTTTTGTTCAGAAAGCATCGCTGTCGAAGATCACAATAGTACATACGGCGGGAGGTGCAGGTTCGGCAGTGGCAAAACGCCGTGCAGCTGGAAACTGCTGGAAGACGGGTGGCTCAGCTGGCGGTGCTGACCACAGGGGAGCCGCTCCCGGTGGTGCCAAAAGTGGCGTAGGTGCTGCTGGCCGCAGGTTCTGCTGAGCTTGCAGCACACCGTGGGCCAGGGTGTTGGTCATGGCGGACCGGTCAGCTGGGGCCAAGTCCACATCCATGGTCACCTGCATAGAGGGAAGACACTGCATCAATCCACACGTAATCGTTGCAGCTCACACTGAACGCGATAGTACATGGCACTGTGAGTGAGCCGGAATCATTTCTCAACTCACTGGCAGAGACTTCTGCTAAAGAAGATGTTGGTGGCACTACGATTGAATGCTAAATGTGCGGCCATAGCTTCCTTGGCACACGTATTTGCAGCTCCAGCTATGGACTGAATGCACTGAGAAAATGTAGGACCTGAACAGCTTGTTCGACGAGTTCGCTTAGTTCCCACTAATGCTCCCACATGCCAGTTCAGCCAGAAGAATCGAACAGCACTACTCGTTTATTTATTTTCAAGCCCGTCACCCTAGCAACTCTTACTGCCAAACGTCATGAAATTTTTCTCATGAAATTGCGATAGTGTCAATATTGTCAAGTCTAGCATTTGGATATTGAATGTGAATCAAGTTAAAATTTCACATAGGCATTTCCCAGCTTTCACACCTGCTGAGCGTCACCTTTTTACACCCGAGATGTGCCATGGCATTCATGCAACTCTTCGAAAATAGGTATCGGTACTATACTTCTTTAACAGTGCTAAGTGGCACCGAACACCAGCACACCCTTCCAGTTGCCCACTGTCACCATCCGGGGCATCTGTTACATCATGGGTATCCTCAACCGTCAACACAGTGTACTCACCCTCTGAAAGACGTGGATGGCATAGGAAGTGATGCGTGCCAGCTCCTGGGCAACGCGCTCGCAAAGCTCCCGAGTGAGAGGGGCCACGGCCGGATTTGGGGGCAGAGGCCGCGGTGTGCCCGGCGTGGCTGCTCCCCCTCCACGGCCCCCATGGAGCATGGGCTCCACCAGGGCGCGCGGATTCTCGTGGCCACGTCCGCCCCACTCGCGTCCGCTACTTGGGGTCACCACCTGCACACACATGCAAACACAATGTGCACCACTGATGGAAACTTTCGCAAGCACTATGCAAAAAATTACAGTTTCACCCTTAATGTGAAGCAGTAATGCAACAACTGGTGGTATATAATGCAAATTATGCCTTAGACTGCTTTGTGCTGTGTTTGTTGGAATGAACATTAGCAGCTGTGAGTGAGCCATTTCCTTTCGAGAAGTAAAAGAAGCGTGCGTTGTATTCGTTTGTGAAAATTGCACCTCCTGGAAGTTAAGTGGAAAGACTCGTCTTTTCATCTTCCTCTTACTTCTCCAGTCGTAGACACTGGTCTCTACTAAAAGAATCCTTTAGCTTCTTAGTGCTGTATTTGTTTGATAACACGGTGCACAAGCATCTTTGTATTCTACCCCGAACTGAATGCAGGTGCCACATTGCAGTATGCGGCTGCAGCTGCAGGCATTGCATTATGCAAAAGCAAGGCATGGCATACAAAATTCTAACGAGCACCACATTGTAGCAACAGCAGAATACCCTGATCTCAGAGGCCATGCAACACCCAATGATGATGACCATGATATGTAGCATGTTATGATGCAAGGGCCAAATGAAACGTGAAAAGCGGAGCGCGTGGCCGAAGCATAACAGAAAGTATATTGCACGCCAGTGACAGGTGCGCACACCGGGTTTGGCCGCACTGCGCAATGATGCTCCTCCTATACAGCAATATTTTAGTTTCTGATCTGGTTCTCTTTTATTTGAAAGCGAGGAAAGATGACGGAGCAGTAATAATGACGGCAAAAACTGTAGCATGCGCACCACTGTTCGCATTTCATTTGACGCTGATAGCACATAGGGTTAGGCCTCATTGTACAATAACACTCGCCCTATACTGTGATATCTTAGCTTCTTTTTTCTTTAACTTTTCTTTTTTCACTTTCTAATAAAAAAGAACTAGAACAGAAAGGAAAGTATCGTAGTATAGAGGGATCACCATCACACAGTGCTGTAAAAACGGATGTGCGTGCCTGTCAATGGTGATGACTGGACGGCGCGCACTATACTTTCAGTTATGCTTTGGCCACGCACTCCACTGTTCATGTTTCATTTGATGCCAATTGTACCTACATTCACTCTCTTTGAATGCTATACATCCAATTGGCTTCCATTGTCTGCGGCCGCGATGTTTTTGCTACCAACTGCACATCCAGTGACACCTGCATGAAATGGTGCCATGCCAGGATCCGTACCTGGGTGGGGCCCTTGACTGTCGACTCATTGTCCGAAGAGGAAGAAGAGTCGTCCGACACCTGCACTGGCGGCACCCGCCTACCAGCCATGTGCAGGGCCCCGAGGCTGGCACTGCGCAGCATGCCTTGCAAGGGTGACAGATGCTGCTGCTGCTGCTGCTGCGGCTGTTGATGTTGCTGAGGCTGCTGTTGCTGCTGCTGTTGCTGGGACCAGAGGCCGACCGAGTCACCTGGACATTACCACAGCTGAATCTGATAACTGCCCCTTTTTTTCTTGGGTGTCTGCAACAAATCTCCCTACGCATCTAGCACCTTTATTTGGGCTAGTTGGAGTGACATTGCAAGTAGCGCGAGCAGACGGAGACAGAGCAATTCTGTCTTCATACGCACAGCTTGAAAAAAGCTACCCATCTTCACCCCCTTGGCCATATTGTAAACCAAAAAAAAGAGAGAAAGGCACCCATTCACACAATAACAGTGCATAGGAGCCGTGTGGCTTTGTTTTCTACCATCACAGTGGGAGTGCTGCCTCTTGAGAAAAAGGCTCACTCTCCCCTTGTCAAGATAAGTCTGGGACAATAACATACACGGTAGTGGACGATTTTGACTCGTAAACATTTTTTTATATTTTTATATTCTACAGAACCTTGGTAGATGCATACACTTTCTTTTGCGCCCTTATAACTGCCACAATAATGTCAAGGAGAAATTACTGTGGTGGGCATTACATTTTACTTTCTGTTCAACTTATGCGATGCTTGGTGCTCTATCAATTCAACCACAGAAGTGGCTTATGTAAAATTGGGTTATGGAAGTTGAGAGGATACAAATAAACAAACAAAGATAGAGTTGCCAGACTGCATGAGAGGGGGTCACAAATACGAATTTATCTTTAGTGACAAAGGGCTGTGTGGTCTGGACCCCCTGAAATGCAGGCATTTCAAAGATAGAAGGGGTAGCAGCACAAGATAGTTAGTTGCTCTGGAAATGTTCGTTCTCCAGCTTTGTTCTAGAGAGAAAATATCATTCCAATTCAGCTTTGTCGCAGTGTGTGTGCGACTATCTGCGTGTGTGCGTTTGCGTTTTCAGTCCTTGCACTCTCTAAATGTGGGGACAGGCTAATTTATGTGATGGAAATTCACAGCACGTACTTGCCAACCTGCGAACTTTAAGATTACTAAAGTTTCCGCAGACACCTGCAGCCAGAGAAGGAGGGGGAAGAAACAGCAAGAATATATTTTTTTAGTTTGTCTTGAGTGCACACCTTTTGTGGTATACGTACACACATTATTAACAACGATTTACCTTTAGATGCAACACAAAAGCAGCAGCCAACCTGGATCAGCAGAGAATGACGAGCAAGACACTGTTTTTGATCACAGTTACTTTTTTCAGCGACTCTGCTAATGCCGAATTTGCCTGCTACACAAATTTGCCTGAATAAACTTGCTCGAAGCAAGTACGCCTCTGGTGTCCTTTCACCATCAGAAGACTTACAAGAACATGATCGTAGACTGACCGGATGAAACTATTTTGAGAACAAAATTTTTCATAGAACTTGACTGCGACATTAGTAAAATCGTAGAACCAGCCCAAATTTACTGAAATTTTCGGGAGACTCCTCTCATTTACATGCGAAAGAAACACTCTAGGGGGGTCCCGGCAACATGCCAATGCACACCTGAGGAGTAGGTAAGCCGACGTCTGGACGAGATGTCGGTCATGGAGGCAGTGCGGCGGATGAGGTTCTCCTCGGGGTTGGTTGCCAACAGGTCGCCGCTGCTCTTGCTGCTGCACCAGCCCAGAGCGTTCAACTTCTGCCGTGCCTGGTTGAGGGCTTGGGCTAGTTCTTCGCGTCTACGGCTACTGCCCGACGAGCCCAGCGTAGAGCTCTCTGGCCGGTGGTGGCGAGCAGACAGGCTCGAGCGGGTGCCAGGGCTGGGCCCTGCGGACGCCAGGGACTGGGGGTGTCACCGGCTGCTCGAGACTCTCGTAGTTGGCACGCATGAAGTGCTCCCGCTGGCCCAGCTTGTCCAGGTTTTCGGTGCTGACACACATTGACAGAGGTCGAAGCTCGGCTGTACTGCTTGAGTCTTCATCCTCGCTGTTGGCCTCACTCTGCAGATCTGCACACAGTATAAATTGAGATGTCAGGCCAGCATTTCTTTCTGCAAGGAATAGTAAGTGGTCCAGTCAAAACACTGGCGCTAGACTGAGAGTCCATTCCCAAAATGAATGAATGAATTCTGGGGTTTTATGTGCCAAAACCACGATTTAATTATGAGGCACGCCGTAGTGGGGAACTCCAGATTAATTTTGACCACCAGGGGATCTTTAACGTGCCCCTAATGCACAGGACATGGGCGTCTGTGCCTTTCGCCCCCATTGAAATGCAGCCACTGTGGCCGGGATTTGATGGCCCATTCCCAAGACGTCATCAGACCTTTCTTTCAGCTTTGCCCACTGGCGTAAAAAATTAATTGCTTTTAATATAGAGCACAGATTACCAATCGCAAAGTTATGCCATAGACACTTTCGTGACGTGCAATACTTAATCCGGTAAAAATTTGTTGTAGCGAGCAGACACAAAGCACAGCAGGCTGCCAGCTGAGACTGTGCTCCGCACCTGGGGTACTGTTGTAGACACGTCGGTGTGGGCGCCGGCGGGGCAGGTCAGCCTCCGTGACCCGGAAGCTGCCCACGGGCTCAGTGCTGTTTCCGTCCTGGGGCACAGGGTAGAGGACACCACCACTGCCCTCCGTGTCCGAGTGCTCGTCCTCTGCATCGCCGTCTTCCATGCGCACACTGCCACTCGCTGCGCTACTCGAGTCGCCTTCCCGGGCACCTCCACACGGGAGCTGCTCTCGAAGCATAGCATAGCACAGAATGAACGAATCGATCAATCAATTCCGACCAACAAGTGTTCAGAATATACTACAGGCAAAAAGCAGTCATTGACAACCTGGGAGTGCTTGAAAGCCCGTCCAGCTAGGATTGGCATTCCTTTAGACTCTTAAAACAGAGGTCAGAACTGAGAATAAAAGGATGCACCTTAATTTTGCATCATACCAATTTCACCGCAGTAATGTTTACGCTGCTGGAAAGAGTTCGTTCGAGTGCAGCTGAAACTCATTATAATGAAGTCACATCTGACATAAAAATACCTTCGTTATATCTGATTATTGTTATAGGCGCGTATTCCTTACATGCTGATATGGGCGAGCCATTATAGACGTTATTACATCCAATTAATTTGCTACCTTCATGTTCATTATATCGATGTTTGATCATAGTTATTTCCATCCCAGTAGAAGACTAGAGTTGCATGTACATGGTTGACCTAGAGATAGATCGCCTGGCAGGCAAAAAAAGCCGCAGTGGCTTTTTTTGTAGTAGTGTGCATGATGGCACACTACTATATGACTTGCTTAACATGCTCGTGCACATGAGAAGAGACCTTGCACACTTTTTGCTGGCTTTCCTTTGATTACAGCACTAGCTACTACTGCAACAAAAACAAAGAGCTTGCTTCCAAAAACGACAAGGAACAGCCCATCACCACTGGCCTCTTTAACATCCCGTCGAAAATTTTTGTATAAGATTTTTATTTTATATATTGAATTATTGATATATCGAACTATTTCTTGATCCCCTACGAGTTCGATATATCCTGGTTCGACTCTACTTGGGCTCAACTGTGCTATGCTTCTGATTTGTATATTTTCATCAGTCAGTAAAAGTTCAAAGCTGTTAGTTGCTGTATGCTAGAAGTACCTACGTAAATGCTCGCAGTAAAGTTTATGGGGATGTACCTCGGTGGCGCACTCACACAAACTTCATGGCCTCAATATGTAAATATAATGACACTGCGATAATAATTGTACACTTGCAAGTGAAAGTATAGAGACCGTGAGTTCCACAAACAGAATTCCTTTGTAGTCTGCATACAGCCTGATCTGGGCCGTGAGAACATGCACTTGTTACTCTTAAAGGGCCCCTCACCAACTTTGGCCATTTAAACAAACAAGAGTAGTGCGTACATCCTGCGCTGACAATCGATCGTGTCTGGAAAGTATTACGGCGCTATGTGTCCTCCAAGCTCACACACACAAATGCCTCTTCACAGTGCAATCTACGCCACTCATCGTAACTAACCATCTAATATGGGAGGCACAATCCTGCTACTGTAAATGCGCCGTGCAGCAGAAAAAGGAAAAAAAAAAAAAAAAAAAAAAGGTGGAGCTCAACGCTGCGGTACCTCCCTCGGCTCCCGTGTGGGGGAGGGCAGAGAACACGGCTTGGGAACAGTACTAGAGGCAGAGGGAGAGAATGTCTTCGTTGGCAGTGATGCTCGCCTGCTGGTGGCATAGTAACAGGACAGTTAATTTCTTCTACCTCATCCTAGTGTATAACCAAAAATTCCAATAGGGCCTGGTGAGGAGCCCCTTGAAGCCTGCACGCCACCTAAGCTGCTATGTTGTAGTTTTTCATGGTATCCACTGTCACAGGTGCAAGGAGCTCCAGGATGTTAAGAGGAACAGGGGAGTACGTGGCAAGCTGTACAGGGGCAGTATTCCTGGGCAATAACTCTTGGGGATATGATCACTTTTGCAAAATTTCGTGTGATTCGGCACCAGGCTTGTTCCCGATTTCCCGTAACAGCCAACAACACTTCTGGAGCTATGCCAAACAAACTATTTTCGCACAGTGTCAGGAAAGCTGTCGGCCGTATACTTAACACATCCTGTGATGAGTCACGTGAAATCTAGAGAATGTGATTACATCCCCAAAAGTAATTGCCCAAGTACATTGCCCACATTGCATGATGGCACACTACTATATGATTTGCTTAACATGCTCGTGCACATGATAAGAGAATTTGCACACTTTTTGCTGGCTTTCCTTGGATTACAGCACTAGCTACTACTGCAGCAAAAACAAAGAGCTTGCCTCCAAAAACGACAAGGAACAGCCCATCACCACTGGCCTCTTTAACATCATGGAGCTGTGTGCAGCCTCAAACAGAAAAGGAGAGAGAAAGATGAGAGAAGAAAGGGACAAACATGCTAAGACGTCTGTCAGGAGAGCTGGAGCAGCACCCAAGCATCCACGAAGCACCCATGCTACTGCAAAGCACTGCAGCACAAAGAAAAGTGGAAAGAGCAGAAGCACACTATTTCAACCTCTAGAAACAGGGAAAAGAAAATGCTAAAAGAGTGCAAAGAAATGCACAAAACATGCAGTCCTAGTCATCAAACTAAATGTAAAACAAGTCCAGACAAATTCACGGCTTGGTATATTTCTGCCTCAGTCAATCGTGGTTGTCTTTTCATGCTGAATTATATGATGTCACACTTGAGGCTCATCTCTGCTTCCTTCTGCCTGTCGCACCTATTCATGTTAACCCATCTGTGCTACAGACACTTGTCCAGGTGCAGCCTTCAGGCTTCGTCGGTAACAAGTGCCCACTCAAAAATGTATTTTTTCTCAGCTTTCTAAAAAGTGGCACTGGATGAATGAATGAACATTTTTTTTTTTATTTATTTATCGGAGAGAGATGGCACAAAGTGTCAGAAAAGATACATTAGAAGCTAGCACCTTTAACTGACACAGTGGTTGGATGCAGTTTTAGAAGTGGAAATATCCAGTCATGGTGACAAAGTCGCTTGTCTACCTAAGCAACAATGTGGCACCGCAAACTAGACAGAAGTTTACAAAAAGAAGGAGGCTTGAAGTGATTAACAGTGGTAAAAAAAAAAAAGAAATGTCACTGTAGTGACATTCCTTGTTCTACTGCGGCACTGTTGCCATTTCTTCAAGCTCCAGTGAAGAACTGCAGTGTACCTTAATTGAGTCACCATGCACAGCAGAACTAAGTTCACGCTACAGTAAGGAAGGTTGCGGGGAAAGCTTTTGTGATGCTCTGTGTAACTTGACACAAACTAGTGAGTAGATATGAAGCTACAGAAATGACTGACAAAGGTGTACAACCTTCAAGGGATCGCCACTTGATTTATATTTGAGAAAATTTCTCCTGAAAAAGTTACTAGTAGAATCAAATATTTTAGGAAAGCTTCACCCTTTCTAGATAGAAAATTATGTGTGGAAAGCCTCAAACGTTCTTATAAAAAAGCTAATTTAGCATGCTCGGGATGCCTCAAGCGCAGCTTCCCTTCTCACTACTTGCTTCCAGAACAAGCAGTTAATTCTTCTCCTCCAAGCTCAGGCTTACCAACTGAAGCACTTGTCTGCCAATCAGTGCTGAGAAGAGAAGAGTTTTGTCATCTAGTCAAGTACTGCCATCCGCGGGGATGAAAATGATCGGTCTCACAAAAAGAAGAAACAGCAGTATTGCTCTTCAGGCAGATGGTGATGCCAGACGGCCAGTCTGAACTTGTTCAATTGCACCAAAGGAAAGGCAAGCACTGACACCACATGCAATTACACGTAAAGCCAGCTACAACTTATCATTCACTAATACATGACACAGCGGGGACCAGAGGAAGAAAGAAATAAACAGAGTGGACACGCGCTAGACTCTTCCCCAAACAAAGTTCATTCAAGGCAACGGCATATATGAATTGATAAAGAATGAAACAGTTCTAAACAAAATCATTTCAAGATATACATCACTGGAAGAGTAGACGTTGTGGGATAAAGTCAGCCTAGTAAAAATGCAGGTTAACAAGAACTTGCTTCTCAGGTCAAATTCCTTAGAGGAGAAGAAGCATACTAATGCATGTCCTGTTTGTTTACTTGTCCTTGCTTTGGTCCTTGGGGCATTGGGATATCCTGGATTGAGAGCCCGCACCAACTAACCTAGCCTCCCTTTCAGTGCTTCCTCAACCTGTCATCAATGTATAGGTGCTCGCAAGGCAGGTAAATGAGTGTTAAAGCGCTGAAGTAAATAGGAGGCTCGTAGCAACTGGCCCGCACCTCCTTGCCGTTCTCAAATAGCGAACGCGCTGCATCAAAGCGCTGCGCCCAGCGGCCTCGGGGTTGTGGAACAGGTGGTGCGGCAGCAGGAGGCTTGCTGTTGGCTGGCTGCTGCTGCTCCATCATCTGCGTGCACGAGAACATGTGCCGATGCAAACAGGGTATGTAGCAGCTTTCGCAGAAAAGGTTCAAGGGTTTTCAAAGACTTTCAAGGCCCTGACAAAGTATTTTCATTTTTCTAGAATCACAGCACCATGACAGCAGACCGGCTCGAAAACAAAACGTTTCTTTTTATTGCACATGGACCGAAAAAAGGTGCTCGCTGAGCCTTTTTCGAATAAACCATCACTAGCAACGACAAACAAAATGGAGATGCTAATCAGACTGGATTGGCTTGACTAACTTGCTTAAATCTTGTGGTCAAATACACGAATAAAATCCACTAAGCTTAGCCTAAAAAAAAATTTCAGTGATTTTTAAGCACTCTCTAAACTTCAGGCCCTTGAAAATGGCAGTTTCACATTCAAGGTTTTCAAGGACCACTACAAAACCTGTGCAAAGCATATGGAAATATCAGCAACAAGCAATGGCCTGTATTTTTATCCTAACAAATTAAGAACGGCATTTTGCCCTTCAAACTTGCTCATGCCACGTTTTCGCTTTACAACACCACAGCACTTTTTGATATGCATCATACAATAATACATTCAGCATTGTTATTTGCAGGCTTTGACATCAGTCCACAGGAGTGTGGACTGGTCTCAAATATAACGGTGGTTTTTAAAGAAAAGCTTTCTTGAGCAAACATCTTGCTTGTCTCCGTAGTCATGCTACATTTGTGCTGATACAGCATGTTTCCGTAAGGGTGCAAGGAGAAAACACTAAGAAAATTGTCCAGCACCTGCTTCTTGGCCCACGATGGCAGGGGCCCCAGCGTGAAGCGGTACTCGGGAGACGACTCCTCCTGCGGGCTGCCAGACACCAAGGGCCGTGCCACGGCCACAGAGGACGACCGCCTGCGTGCAGAGGGCCTCGGCTGCTTCAAAAGGATACTATCAGGAAACAATAAAAAAAAAAATGCCACATGGGCTCATCAATGACAACTACCCCACATAGAAACAAAGGCCTGCACCATTTTCAGTACATGCATGGCAATACCTGCAGCCTCAAGAGCCAGAAGGCATGCCCCATCACTCTGGTGATAGCGAGGGGCCAGAATCACAAGGAGGATAGACATGGGTAGCAACTGCATGAACAATGAAGTAAAGTGCCTCTGTCAGCATGCTTTGGGTTCAGCACACTAGGGTTGGCAAGTACATACCGTATAAACCCCTGTAAGGGCCACACGTTTCTTCTTGCGATTTTGTTGAAGCTCTTACACTGGTACGGGTCATTTAATTTTTCCTACAATGAGTATAAAATCCGGCGTAACCCAAAGTGATCGCCCACCACCACAACAGCGAACGCTATCCTCTGCATAAATTTATTCATTTATTCATGCACGTCGTGCACTACACGTTACTGATCTTCGCTATCACTGCCACTGCTGCTTACGCTCGGTTCGCCAGCACATTCGTGGATTAAATAATCTTCCATGCCATGGATGCAAGCGCCGTACGTCATCACATGCTTCCACTCCATTGCGGACTCCTGGCAGCTGACAGCTGAGCCGAAGAAGCTGGCTGCAAAAACTAACCGCGCAAAGAAAAGATGGCACTGGTGACTTGCGCACTGTTAGAGAGAAACACAGAGGAGCCGATTGTGGCCATGCCCCAACCGTCAGAAGTCAAAGTGCAGCTCTCGCCATCTAGTAACAACACGCAAAAATTAGCTGATGCGCACAAATTCACTAATGTGAAAGAATTCGCCGATGCGTGCATGCAGCATCAGTGCACCGAACACGATTGCTTCTCGGATGAATTTTTCTTTTTTCTTTCAAATTTTGTGCTGCCAAGTTGGGGGTGTGGCCCTTACATGGGATGCTACCCTTACACGGGTTTATACGGTATTAGTGACTCGATCCCATCACCTTGGCATTCTGCATGCAATTGCTCAGTGACTTAAATTATGCCACAAGATGCCATCTGCCAGGTTTCTCATCACAAGCTGCAATGCAAGCTCCACTGCTGAAATTTATAAACCCCGACTCAACCAAAATTTACTATTTCACAAAATACTTTGCTGCAGGCATGATTTTGTTCTATCAAAGTTTGACATTACGAAACTGCCACTGGAGCTTACTGAAATTCCCATGCATTACTAAATGTGACACCTAAGCACCAAAGAGGCAACAGTCTGGCGGCATTACGTTCTTCACAATGCTGCGTTAACAGATCACTCAATCACGCATAACAGGGATGTGTGATCATCATCATCATCAGCCTAAAATTTATGTCCACTGCAGGACGAAGGCCTCTCCCTACGATCTCCAATTACCCCGGCTTTGCACTAGCTGATTCCAACTTGCGCCTGCAAATTTCCTAACTTCATCACCCCACCCAGTTTTCTGCCATCCTCAACTGCGCTTCCCTTCTCTTGGTACCCATTCTATAACTCTAATGGCCCACCGGTTATCCATCCTACTAATGTGTAATAGTGATGTGTAATTAATTACAACTTGTGAAACTCACACATTTACTAAAATTGCCAGCACCATGAGGTCAGAAGATGGGTGTAGAAATCCTATGAGAAGCATAAAACGAGTTACCATGACAAGCACAACAGTGGGCACAATTGTGCGCACCGTGGCTTAGAGTGAGGTGGTCTCAGCTCCGCAAGATTGTGTAATCGACCCCAGACATGCCACCAATGGCTTACAATATCACACGAGGCACTTGTCTCCCAGAAGCTGACAACAAAGCAGGCAATGATGGAAAGCTAGCGTCCGAGCAGCAATGCCCACAAATTACGCATTACTGTAGCCGTCTGCACTCACGTGTCTCGCTCGGCCTCCAGGGCAGCGCTGCACGAGAAAGAGAAGTCCATGCACAACACTCAGATGTTTTGCCATTCCATAGCACATTATCAAGCGTTGTTCATTAAAAGCACAAATGCAGCATTGGACACAAATGAACAGTCTGTTCGCACACCCAGGACTTTTACGAAAGTGAGAATTACAGCAGTTTAGGAAAAAAAAAATAATCTGGCTCCCTAAGCAATGTAGCATGCTCCATTTCTCATGTTTTATGTATACTATGGCCACCAGGATAAAATTTATCACACCTTTTGCTCCAGCATTATATACTGGGTTGTGCACATTTGATTGTGATGAACAGACAGGGTGTCAAGTAACTGCGTCCCACAATTATACAGTACACGCATGAGAGGGGCTTCGCACCTGTCAAGCCTGTACCTGTCATGCTCGACACGTGCTTCCCACCCGTTATGCCTGTACAGCACAGCCGCCGCAGGGTGCATGCTGTGTTGTAACCCACGACCCACTAAACTGGATATCTTCGACACGCACCTTGCATCCTGCCATGTGGTGGGCAAGGGCACACCAGCCTGGTTGCTGCAGATCACCTGGCTCACCTCTGGGGGCAGCCGCCACACAAAGATGCAACTGCAAAGGAAGCAGCAATGGCCCGTCAGAGCTCGTCGTCTGAAGCCAGAGAAGCAAGACTTCCCACGCACCTGTCACCAGAGACCGAGATGAGGTGGCGACCGTCGTGGCTAAACCGCAGCCCAGTAACCAGCTCCGAATGGCCCAGCATCGAAGCCAGGCACTCGCCCGTGCTGTACTCGTAGAGCGCCAACGTCTTGTCCGTGCAGCTGGTGGCCAGGTACGTGCCTGTCGGGTCCAAAGCCACCTGCCACAAGGCCCACCAGATGATTCGTTAATATGGCTTGCTGAATGGTTGCTGGTGCCAGCTATCAAAATGGCCAGACCAACCAAGCAAAACAAGCATGAAACCACTTCCACTCCTCCACATTTTCCTTGGCTCCGAACACTGATCACCTGTAAGCAGCAACATACCTTGATGAGCGTGCCCTCCTCAGCAGGACTTCCCCGGAAGCAGCGTGTGTTCTTTCCGGAGGCCAGTGCATAGACACGCACCTGTCGATCCTGGCACGCGGCTAGCACCTGCTCCTGTGAGCTATCGACCTCCATGTCATAAAGCGTGCTTTTTCCCACCACATGGTGTTTCCGTGAGAACACCGGTGGGCCCTGAGCCTGCAACAGTGGAGTGGCCAAAGAGGGCACTTTTCAGACACACTACAACACTGCATGGTCGGTCACCAGAAACAGACTACAAAGAACTAGGGGTGCGTGAAAAGTAATTTTTGAGACCGAACCGAATTCGAATCAAATCGTGCCAGAAACATATCGAATGTCAAATACTTTTCTAACAATTTTTGAATAATTAACACGCATTTTCACCATCAGTACAATATGATCTTAAGATCCTAGTATATTCACAATGCTAGCCAAATTTCTGCTATAACAGTGCACATTTTAAAGAATTGTTTATTCAGATTCAAATTCTTTTTTTATTACGTCCATTTTTTTGATACAATACATGGGCATCACTTTCTGGATCCTTAGCCAAAGGCTAGTATGGATCCATGCAATAATAGCACAGAAAGTTTTTGAGGACAGATGTTTACATCCTGAACACTACCAAAATAATACAAATACTAAAAGCACAGATGGAGCACTAGCTGCTATTAAGCAGTTTATTCGCTAACTCAGGACTCATCGGTGATTGCAAATGATAGCAGTTTAGCATGAGGCATCTGCCTCCCTGAGCAACATAGTGTGCTCCACTACATAACTTCTCGTTTTCTGTGTCTACCGTAGTCACTGGGATGAAATTTATCACAATTTCGCTCTAATGTGCACGATGCGTGATCGTGCACAGTTGGTGATTTTTTTAAATGTTTGTTGGCGATTTAAAACATTCAACTATTCGATTTGAACACCAAATTATATAGGGGAATGTTTAATTTCTTATTTGAAAGTTTTGAATACATTCGCACGCCCTTACAGAGCACCTAAAGAAAGAAGGACCACACAGCTGCAAGAGTTGGCTGTCCCAAACGAAAAGTATCCACGTGGCCTACCTACCTGTTGTGCCTTACGAAAAACTATTGACTTGTCAGCGCCGCAGGAAATCATCTGCAGCGTGCCTGGCGGGGTCCCCCGCACAAATCGCACGGCTGTGATGGAGGAGGAATGGTCGTCCAGTGTCTGCTGGAAGGCATAGTCCTGGTCGACATCAAAGAGGTGCACGAAACGATCACGACTGCCCGAGGCCAGCAACCTGCCACCCTCGTCCGGAGGCCCCGAGTACTCCAGGCACAGCACTTCAGAGTCGTGAGCTTCGATCTTGCAGACCTCTTGGGCACCCGTCCTTTGCAGCTGGTGAATTCTGTGCACAGAGGGGAACAGGAGACAAAGACTGCTACAGTCAGTCACAAGCTAAGAATGCAGGAAAGGCCACTTTCTGTTCACTCATGCTCCCCGAGGTAGTATCACACGTTGTGCTTCGTAACCCATCTTCTCACCAGAGGCTGCAGCTGCAATAGTAGCATTTTGTAGAGCACATGCCCTTCAGGCCCTTCCACTTAAAGGCCAACTGCAACCAAATTTTGGGCTTCGTAAATAGCCTAGTTTCAAATAAAGGAGACACAGAGCAGCCTCCATGCAACATTGTACGTTTGAAATACTAGCGGATGCGTCATGCAAGGCTTGCGAAAATAAATGCATTTTACGCCAAAACTGGAAAACCAAAGAACATTGCCATTACCACTTGCCGGAAGTGATACAAGACTAAGAACACGTAGTTCCTTGGCAGGATCTCCGAGATTAGCCGTTGCCCACGGCTACCTGCAGTGCACTAATAGCAGAGGTGCACATGTCGTCTGTTCAGGTGCTGCTAATGTGAAAATTATACAATCACCAGCCCTGCAACTTTGCCAAGATTGCTTCAGTAGTACCTACATACCACTCATTTATAACCCATTTAGACAAGTGAAATTTCACTGCTGCTGGCCTTTAAGCATCCTGGTGAGACGTAGTGCTAGCATCACAGACTTATATTAGTATACTCTTTTTGTAGCATATATCTTACATGATTATAAGACACCTCACTATTCATTAGACATAATTTTAATACATATATGTTTCACCACTTCACAGCAACTGTTTTTAGGCCCTTTTACAGACATGTTATACCTACCCTTTGCAATTTCTTGCTACATTGAAAACTCATGATCAATGCTTGGCACTTGTTGGCCAGACCTAGCCCTTGCTCCATTAAACACTACACATCATCATCACTGTCTTTACCCAATTATAACATGCACCTTTTTTCAAGAAAACGGGGCCCATGAATTGGCTGCACATTATACATTAAGATATGAAACCATGCTTGCATCATTGGCAACAGCCTAACTTGCGAGTTAACGACAGAACATGCTTCCATCTAGGTTGTGGTATGGTTATGGATTAGAAGACAATTTTGTGGTAAGTGACAATGGTGAGCAACTTTTAAGCTTAATTATGCATTTCAAATTAATGATGTGCACAGTAATTAGTGTGCCAATTTATGCCACCTTAATGTTCTACTAAGCTAAGAGAGACACGAAGTCAAGAATATGCATCAAATACCATGCTGTCAGAGCATTCGAGATGCGGTAACAAATTTACTGATTGACTGATGGTGTCTTCGAGGATGATAAATCAGCTATGAGACAAAGCCCAAGAAACTGTGACAAGTAGCCGCTCATAGTAAGCTGTGATCACCTCACTGTCTCAGCAAGCCCTTTAGAATTTGCTGCAATGCATGTCATGCAACAAGTTGACCTTCGGCGCAGTATGCACAATGGTGCAAGCAAGGGCAGGAGAAAACTAGCACCATACTGTCAACAATACCATGTTAGGGCTAAATGTAATCGTCCATAGGGAATGACATGCCCAACGCACCGAATGTTGCCCGTGCGGTCGCCCGAGGCTAGCTGTTTCCCGTTCGGGCTGATACAGAGGCAGCGAACGCCGTTCTTGCCATCGTATGTTGTGTCCACCTTGTCACTGCTGCCACCTGCACAAAGCGACTGCTTACAGCATGACTGCATCTTTAAGCTGCCCATAAAGAGCATGCAATAAGTGGCCAAGGTTGATAAAAAAAAAAAGAAACACTTGCTATGCATCGAAGTCTTTGGAGTCATTCCAAATACCGAGTAGCTTGTCATGCCCTTACCTTGGAAGTCGGCATCACAGATGAAGGTCAGGTTTGGATCCATGTACAGGATACTGAGAAGTTCCTGGGTGAGACCGCACACTGGTAAGGAAGGACAACCCCAAGATCCGAACAGCACTTACGGGACAGTAGATGTTGCGACTGCCAGCTGCCGCTCGATCCAGGTTCCATACTCGGATCGTGTCATCACTCGAACAGGTAAGAAACGTGCCGGCTGGCAGCAGATCTCCACTGGCCGGGTAGTTCTGTGCGGTGACATTAATGAAATTGGTTCACTGACCAATGTCAAATATAAGCAACTTACCCTTTGATGGGTGTACAATTTCAAATTTGGTCATACGTTTAGAAATTAACAAAGACAGTCTCACTAATTTCCAAGAAGATGGAAATAAGTAGGCTTAGAAATGAGCTCACAACATGAAAGGCTTGCTTCCCTACCCACAGTACCCAGCTGCAGGCTGTAACATTCCCTACACTGACAGTAAATCAGTCCGCACTGAAAGCGTGCTATAAAAATGATGCTGCCAACACCATATGGTATCAAACATCCAGTGCCATCATCTGCCATATTTGCTGTCATTACACTAAACCGTTTCTTACCATTATGCAAATGTCTACAGGAAAGTTATTCGGTGTCTTATTGCTCTTACGCTGAAACTGTTACAGCATCTTCTAACAAGGTGGGAAACTTGTGCCACTGCCCACTATAACAGCACTATCTGCTGGAACATTTACAATGGCCTCCATTATATCTGAAATATGCACAGGCACCATATATATAGGGATCAAATGTAAGCTGCAAGATTTTCAAGTTCAACAACCCATATGTTTGCTTGTCGATATTCTCGCTGCTGAGATGTTTGGTTCCTGCAGCACAAGCCTGCCAAATAACAACCGTGTTTGTGTGACATGTTTGTTGCGTTATATGGCTGCAAGACTTTTTGAAAAGTAAGAAAATGTTCAAGGTCTGCCAACAAAGCTGCCACAAACACACAAGCCAAATATATTTTCTCTTGCATGAGCAGGGAGCCTACAATCTCACAGAAAAGGTCACTCCCTCTCTTCTGTAACTTCAAGGCACTCTCTCACATGCTCCACCTATGATGTCATAGGCTCATCACACAGCCCTCCAATCTTCTAATAAATGGAGAAGTGGCAGTTGTTAACGTGTCCTGCCCACACTGTCAGCGCTCCTCTGTTGTTCTACGCCACATTTGTCAGACGTCAACCTTGAAGGGTTACCAGTAAGTTGATCGTGGAAAGAAGAAAAAAAGGAATATCACACGACGGTTACGAGCTTGTAACATCAATGTTTAAACGTGAGCTGTGATGTGGGATAGGTGTTTTCGCTACTGATCTCACCGTATTGCTTGGGAGGGCGGAAGGTCCTGCTTCCTTCATGACAATTCAATGCAAAGATTGTTTTACAGCGTTCTGGTTTAAATTTCTAAGCTCCTCTCCAATGTGTGCAGCTCCTCTCCAATCTAAGCTCCTCGCCAGTGTGTTTCACACACTGGCGCAGCCAGGCAAGCAGCACCCCACCGAGCGAGCCACCGCCGGCGCTCTCATAAACACCACCTGGTTAATGAGACATGGCAGTAAACGCCTGCACCACTACCGACTCATAAAAAGGAAAGGCGAGGTGTGGCCACACAGCTGCAAAACTTCCACAACACTGCAGGTACAATCAGTGGGTTCCACTGCTTTTGGATGGATGGATGGATGGATGGAGGGTTGCTATAAGCATCCCCTTTGAAACAGGGCCGTGGGTTGCGCCACCAAGCTCTTGCTCTTATTTTGCCCAATGTCCTACCTATCTTTTTTTTTTTTTTTTGTAAAGAGCAACACCATCTGGTGGTCTTGAAGGGAACCGAGCTTTGCGTCACATGACGAAACTATTTTCTCTCATTGGTGGAAGCGCAGGTGGCACTGTGTGCACTTTCACCAATGGAAGCACCTTCTGGTGCGCTGCCAAGGTCTGCGCTGGGGATGGCGACAGGCAACATGAAACTGAGGAATCGTATCGAGATTCCACTGTATATTCATTGAAAGGCACTGCACTCACTCCACTGTGTACTCCATTTTGGCAAAAAGGCTTTGCAGGGCGCCTCTAAATGTGACATTTGGTATAGAGACGTTCGGCAAGTTCCCTTCAATGCTGGCAATCTACCCCACCAACACTGTGTCACTGATGCAACTGCTCGAACTGCTGAGTTCAGCAGTCTGAGCATGAACCTCTCCGAGACACCCATGGACGAAGGACACCCCAACCAGTATCACAAGATACCACGTGACAACACTGACACAATTTGTGTGAACATCATGCAGGAGGGCCAACAGGGCTGCAGATAAGTGGGTCAGCTTTGCGCTGACCTCACACTACACTCATAACTGATAAATTATTCAAGCATCAAAACAGCTGCTGAGTGCGCAGTTAGCGGTGGTGAAAAGCACCATGCATGTGTTCAGATAGTGGTGCAATTCAGGAGCCTTCCAGTATAGTTACCTCTACAGCAATGGTAGAGCTTCAGGTTGGCAAGTGACCAGCCCGACACACTACTCGCAATGTCATTCTCAGGTTGTGCATGCACCATCAATGTCAAGCACCATCATGCCAGGCCAACCCTGAGGCAAAATAGAAGAGCTGCAGAGTGACTTCATTTGCAGAAAGGGAATGCATTCCACCACAACCATTTTCAGCCGTTTTACAGGCAGCCGAGAACACGAACATGTTCTGAACTTCCTTATGCATTGCAACGAATTGTACCACCGGGGCAACCATATCGCTGAACAGTGCCCCACAAAACGAAGACCGCTTGGTGAGGCTCTAGGCTGGTCACTTCCACCTTGTTCATATACCAAATGTGTTTCTGACAAGGCCCTTTAATGACACCTGCACAAGTTTAAACAGGCGCAACAATCAAAGGCATCTGGTATGAAACACGCCTTTGACAATACAAATTACAGATTGGTTGCAACCCAACTGTTTTGCGGAGCATTCAAATTTCCCACAGAGCCGCAAGTTGCAAACCCTCACAACACCCAACACCTTCAAAACAGAACAAAAACACAGGACGATCAAGAAGGTCTAAGCTCAAACCAACAGCATTCAGCAACGTTCCCCTAAAAGGTTTCGAACCACTGACCTCAATGCCCCAGATGCAGGCACTGTGGAAGAGGTAGGAGTGGCACTTTCCAATGCGCTTCAGGTCGCCCACGTCCCACACAAACAGGCTGTGGTCGTTGTAGACACACGTCAGCCGCCGATGCACCTCGTCGAAGCAGAGTGCCACTGTGTGAGGGTGCCGGGGTGGGGCCGAGCTTCCTCCAACAACCACAGGAGGGGCGCCCCCCACTCCCGTTGCGAGGGCCAAGTCCAGTCCTAGCGGGTGGGGCCGCGGCAGCGTTGCCAGGAAGTGCAGCGTCGACGGACTGAAGCATCGCACCACACCGTCCGCACAGCCCACAAACAGGCAGTCCCGCCCCACAGTGATGCAGTTTGCACAGCTGCTCTGCACAGGGGGTAGACAAGAGCAAAGAGAACTTCTTTCCTTGTGGTCACTCAAATCAAATCAGGTTTATTTTTCCTTGAACACACAGAAGAGGGCAGTTTCAAAAAGCTGCATCAAACAGCAGCTTGACTGGGCAACTGTCTCTACAGTGGGCAGCAGCAGCACAAAATAAGCATTAGTGGACAAACAAACCAAAAAAGTGTCAACAGATGATAGAAAAAATATCTGCGTAACTTCATAGCACCGTATATGTATTGTTACATAACTCAGAAAAATTACTTCCATTTACAGGCATATTCATTTATCATAAATAAAAATTCATGTGCCATTCCACTCTGTGAAGGTGGACGACCAGTCGAAGCTGTTTAGCACGATACAGAGGTGGCACAGAATTTTGAACAAAGGTATGAACATATGTATTGTCCTTATCGGTGGTCCATCGTGATGATAGGTACGCACACACATTCACGTATCACCTCTGTTATTAAATGCGTCCGTCACGTAAGACAATGAATGGCTCATACCCCCTTAAGCATTGGCTCATACCCCTGTAAACGCGACCTCCCCATTACGACGATAGAAAAGAAGTTAAATTCTACGCTGAAATGATGAGTGGCAACGGAGCCAGCTGTGGAAGAAGACTGCGACGACGAACGCGTGAGCAGTGGCACAAGCACATTTGCACGGTTGCGCCGAGAGGCGCCAATGAGCCAGCTGTGGAAGACGACGATGCTCGAGCCATTGCTGATGGTGATAGTTTCTGCACACAGATGCCACGAAACCCCAGATCTTAGCCACATACATTCCCCTGTACTGGAATGTATATGGCTAAGATCCAGAGCTTCGTGGCCACCATGAGGGTCTACTAACCGAGCGACGGCGTCCTCTTATAACCCCAACCACTCGCACTATCGCTCACAAAATCCCATCAATTTAAATGCCAGACATCCTTGCTCATTAGCGCAGAGTCCGCAGAAAATATCTGCTGTCTCACCCACAACTTAGCGGGGAAGAGGCCACCAATTGGCATAAAATACAGACCGGCCAAATACTGGTCATAGGCCAAATATCAGTACTACAATGGAGCAGTGGGAGGCACAGCTCGCCGACTTCGACCTGGCAAGCCAAAAGTCCTCAATTAGCCAGGTCAGGCAGGCGGCAGAGGCCAGTGGGGCCCTGGACTGAGAGGCTCCGACCCCACCCCTCCTTAAGATCTTTCCCAGTCCAATAAAGTTTCTATGTATAGCCATATACAGCTTTGCTGTGAAAAGCAAACTAAACTCGCAGTTTCTCTAGTAATTAACTGCATAACCCTCATTACCTATTTTGCTGCAATCAACACAGCAGCACAAGGACATGCTTCTGAACCTCGTTCATGAATCAATCACCGGCCCAATAAGGTCACACACTGGTAGCTGGGAACAAGGCAGAGCAAGAGGATACGCACCCTGAGTTCCACCCACTTGTCGAGCAGGCGGCGGCTGTTGAACTCGCACAATAGGCCCGACCGGGTGATGGCAAAGGTGCTTCCCTGGCACTCACCCCGCCCACAGGCCACGCCACAAAAGTAGTTGTTGCGTTGGTCCCCAAGAATGGCCGACCGGCCCATCAGCGGCACGGGCTCAGGCTTGTACTGCAAGGCACACAGGGTAACCTGCTGGCACCGAGTTTCTTTCCACAAGTGAAGGAATTTTCCAGAAGTGCATTACAAGCATGGAGGAAGGAATAAAAAACTAGGAGGGAGCATCATGTGACAATCTTGAAGCCTTGTCCTACAAAATAAAAAGGAAGCACTATGTTTCGCTTAGGTACACGATGGCAAGCAGTTTTTTCTAGTCACCCCGCGTTGCTGTGCTGGGTTAATCGCCTGCTTGTCTGCTGAGCTGCTCGCACAGACACTCAGTCATAATGCTTAGCTAATCATGCGGACACTCTGGAGTAAGTGTTGCTGTTGCAACGGCAACAATGTTTCCAGGTATTCAGGACGAGAATGAAAGGCATCAAATGCAGCAAGCAGAAAGCGAGCGGCACAAGCTGGAGAAAACGGTGGCAACCTAAGCAGCCAGCGGCACTCAAACGGACCACAAATTAAGTCACATACAGCGTGCTGTTCCCAAAATTCAATGTGCAAAGTGCGTATTTCCCACGATTCCCAAGTGAAAGCAGGGGAAGAATGACATCAGAGGAGGTTGCCTTGCAAAGGTTTGGTACCTGACGTCACGCTCACTCCTAGCTTTTTCTTTACTCCATGATTATAAACACCATACCAGTGCAGAAGGTGCAGCCATAGTTATCAACAACAGCCCGTTAAACACAACCGAAACCAGTTGGCGTTAAAGGCATGCATGGGTAGCATACCTTAGTCCCCCGAGAGTATTCCAGGTACCAGAACTTGACGTGGCGGTTGCCCACGGTGACGAAGTAGTGCCCGCCAGAGGAGAAGGACACTGCCTTGACCTGCAGAGAAGAAAGCTGTGTCAATAGACCAGAATCTGGAGCGCCTATTGGTGGCAACCATCCTTTGCAGGGGCTGGGGAAACTGGCGAACGAGCGAGAAGGATACCACAGAGCCAGGTATCCTGCCCGTCACAAACCCGTTGCCCCTGCATGGGTAGTGCCGACAGATGGTGACAAAGGGGGGGGGGGGGTCGAGATAGTGCGCTTGCTCTAAACGCAGGTTTGAAAGTAAAAGATTCTGGTCTATACTGGAAGGCACAGACCCACACAGTGGCCCCTTACCTTGGCCGACACTTTGTTGGAGGCCAGCTTGGTGTTGCTGCGCCAGTCCCACACGTTGACCACCATGTCGTGCTGGGTGCCCACTGACACCACATATTTGAGGTTGGGAGAGAATGCCTGCACAGGAGGAAGTTGTTGAACAAAACCCAAACAAGATCTAAAAATGGAGATAGTTTAGGCGAAGACACACACATTCTCTGGACATTTTCCTTGCTCGTTTCTTTGATAATAACGTGCTTATTAAAGCCAATAAAGCATTTGTTAGTCAACACCTTTTTCGGTTGGCTCCTTCTTCTTCTATGTGCCCTTCCTGTTTCCAGTTGGGCGAAGGCTGAAAGTACTAATTTCAACGTTTTGGAGCTAATCCAAGGGTGGCGTCAAATGGACATCCACCCAGTAAGATTACGTTGACAATACTGCAATAATCCAACACAACATACCACGCAGGTGACGCCAAATTTGTGGCCCGGAAACTCAGCTGCCTGGGTCTTCTCAGCGACATCCCAGATGCGCACATGAGGCTGATGCCCACACTGCAAGGACAGTGGTCAGTGGTCAAGCTAGTGGTCAAGCTAGTGGTCAAGCTAGTGGCCAAGCCATAGCAGTGCACCTACCTCGCCAGTGGCCAGGTACTTGCCATCCCAGGAGAAGGCCAAGCACGTGATGGTCTTCTTGGATGCATTCAAGATGTGCTGCTGCCGGTTCTTGCGTGTGTTGTATAACACCAGCACACACCTGAAAGATAGTGTACAAAATCAGTACACACATGAATGGGTGCTACTGTGTACTTCAAATACACAAACTCCTTGACAGCATGAGCACAGTGCCAACTTGTCTATTATCACTTTTATTCTCAACAGAAAGTATTAACAATTACCTTGGTGGTTAAGTTTAAAAGGTGATGATAATGACTGGCAATAAATGCCGGATAAAGTTTCGCAGTACTACAATGCTAGTTGCAATCCTGTGGAACTTCAGCAATCATCCTCACCTGGAATGTTTCCTACTTATGCCTACTGTACATTGCATCTTGGTTCATTCAACATGCCCAATGAAAGTTTGAGTTCACAAGTTGGCAAACTCAAGTGAAAGAAGTTTTGTAAAACCTAATGCAACTTTCGTAAAGTCACAGAATGTGCCCAAATTCAAGAACCTTATCAAAAATTCGACAGAGTTGGAAGGTATGTTAACGCTCAAACAGAAAAAGCAATGCAATAGTTCAAACAGCAATCACATGGAACATGTTTCAGTGTGTGCCTTGGTGGTGGTACACTTTGCCTGTTTTTGGCAGTCCCTTTCTGCTCGGGTGCTCAGAAACAGCCAGCAAGACTGGAGAAATGGAAATATGGCAAGGTGGTTCAATTAGGATAATGTTAGGGATGTCGCGTGATGGTAATCATTGTTACATTAGGGAAGCTAGAATAGTAAACAGACACAAACAATGAAGAACCCCCCATGTTGATCTCATGCTCAGCTTGTTACCATTTGTGCTTAGTTTCCTAATCAATTTCATCCAACCTCTGATTCAATTAAATCCCAATGCTTCAAGAAATAAAAACATCTTATTCAAGAAAAGTGCAATAACGATTAAGTAGAAGTCATACAGGCTTGATCTATTTTGTTTAGCTGTAATTGTCACACTGATGTCAGGTGTAGTGAATGGACCACTTTGATAAGGGTCCTCAGGTTTAATTCTTACATGATTACTTCAACGCAAAACCTCAGGTTAGAAATCATGAACATTTTTTTACTCAATTATGACAATGTACTAGGAAGTACCAAAACAGTAATACTAGAACTGAATTGGTTGTCTTGTGTACAAGATCTTTTTGCTGTTTTTGTGCAGCTACTATGCTGTGTGATGGAAGGAGAAGTTGACAACCAACCCCCTTGTCATACTGCCACGCATTGTTCTACTTTTTAGCGGTATTTGTTTTTCACTGCATTATTGCTGTTATCAGGTTGTCAATTGGCACCACCACAATAATGTGACAATACGAAATCCTTTTATCACGCTATCTACATTGCCAATGTAAGCTTGACTTACAATGGCGAAGCTGGCATAACTTGACCTTCTACTCTCATAATTTGCACTTGAATGCTGTTTCGACACAACCTTCATACTGCTGCCCAAGGTAGGTACCACTAGTGCAGGGAAGGAAAGCACAGATGGAAGGCCCAGAATAACAGATGCCTTTAGTATAAGGTGGTTTGCATACTTGACAGCCATACTTGCATACTACAGTATTATACTGGCACAGTAACCCCAGGCGACTCAGATCTGTTACAGTACAGCAATAGTGACATAGTTGTAGCACCAAAGCATAACATTTAGGGCCAACATTTATTTATATAGTCATACTCAAATGCCTGGCATAACAGCGTGATGACTTGGCATCAGCAAGCAAAAGAGTCGGGAAAGCACTGCTATTAACAGCCTTATGATATTTTAAATGACAACATTGACCATGGCATATACTAGAATGCCAATGCATCAACTACATAATTAAGAGTTGGCCAGCCCCCTGAAAGTACACAGTTCAGCCTCCCTTTGGCCTTACAGCTGAGAGATGAGAAAAAACAGCAAAGCAAGTGACCAACCTTGAATACTCCACTCACACGGGACACTTTCGACTGGCTCCTTTGCACAAGCTGCGGAAGGGAACCAATCACAGTCGAGAAATAATATGGGTGTCACAAGGCGCACTTTCGATCGCGATCGAACCTGATCGGGATCGAATTTCTCGGTCGCGATTGACTCCTCCGCGCACGCTGAGGGAGGGAGTCATTCGAGGTCGATAATTTCGATCCGTATAGGGTCCGATCGCGATGAAAAGCGGCCGTGTGAAGATGCTCGATCGCGATCGAAAGTGTGGGTACCGTGTTTCACCTGTTCCAGTGTGATCACCAGTCCATTACCAAGACTGTGATTGAGGTACTCAACACAGCGCACAAAACACGGACGAAGACGTCAAGCTCTCTGCTGCTGGCGCGCAGATGGGCGCTGCCGGTGGTACTCACCCGGCTGGATAGGCGACCAAGCCCGAGCTGGGGTCGCAGTCAAGCGCCGCGCTGCTCGTCACCGTCAGACCCAGCACCCGCTCGAGCTTGACCTGCAGAAGAGGCACGGGCTCAGCTGCTGAGCACGGTTCCTCGGGGGTGGCGGGTAGTCTCGCCTCGGTACGCATGCTTGGCGCGCGCTAGCCGCCGCCCACACAACCCGCCAACGCGCGCTTGCAAAAAAGGCACCCCCCACAACGAGGAGCGCTGCCGTCAACAAGGCCATTCGCGTTGGTACCGCTACTTCTTATTCCATCGCCACGCCTTTCAAACGCCCCGAGTCCGCCGAGGAAACCGACGGCGCGCCTTGCATCAACGCGGCGAGTGTTGACACTTTCTTTCGGATGCAAGTGTATTCAACTGGGCGACTGCTCTGACTAACCGAAGGATGTGTTTCTTTTTCGAACACCGCGCGGCTATTACAAGGGTGGCGGCTGCGCGCTAGGCGTGAATCAACAGGTGGTTCCAATCTCGATCGGCGTTGAACTTACCCGCTCGGAGAGTGGCGTCGCGTCCGCACGGCCTCGCTTGAGGGCCGGTGCTCGCACCACGCGTGGTACCCCGCTGCATGGATCCTCCATCTGGGAACACGCGGTCACACGGACCTCAACTTTGGCAAGTACAGAGAACTCACTTCGCCCCGGAAGCAGGGATAATGGATATTGTTTTTGTTTCCCACCTGCCACTGCTTGAAGAGGACACTATTCAAGGCGCACGAAAGGATCAGGATGCGTAACAATCCGTACTACATCTACGGCCAATGAAAGTGTAAGGACGCAATGTCATCTCCGAAGAGACAGGTGCGATCTGTCAGTTGCCGGCGGAATCGGCACAACGGGAAGCGCTCGCGGAGCAGCGTGAAGTTGCTACAAACAGCGCTACCCCCATGTTGTTAGATCGCACGATAGAAAGACAAGATTTGACGCGTATTTTCATGTGTTCGACCTGTGTGTCCGTACTACATGTGAGTTGTAGTGGTTTTGTACGATAGCTTCCATGCATGAGCGTCGTGCTTGCCGAGACGTGCTTGACCCCGCCGAGGGAGGCGGTTACCTGGAGTGGCGGCGGGCGGGTTCGCTGCAGGCCGAAGCATCAGCCGACAAATCGACAGTGTGGCACATCAACGCAGTCACACGGGTGTACGGATATTGTGCGCTGACGCGAAAGCGACAGCGCTTATGCAGCAGTGCGCCAACGGTGAACACGCACACACGTCAGCAGCAGCGGACAATTGTGGAACGAGCAGCAGAGCGCGCACACAAACCACTTCGTGACTTCATGTGGTTCTACGTCCACAGCGAGCGTAGACATTCGGCCGGAGACATGTCTGCTACGGTTGCAAAGCGTTCGCCCAATCTTCACAGTTCATCGCAAGGTGTGAGCTCAATAGCCCCAACCGCCTCACAACTTGCTGCAGTCGTCTGTCACGCACGCACCGTACTCCAAAGAAAAAAGAAGGGTGGAAAATGAAAATAAGAAAAGCTCATCCGAGGCATGCTCGGTGCACAACAGAACCCCTTTAGAATTAAAAGATGTTGAGAAAGAGTGCACCAGTGCTGCACTGATCCAAGCAATACGTTTTATTTTCATTAAACTATAATTTTGCTTGATTACATTCGCTACACATGCACAAAGATTTATGTATTGATTTTAAGGCCAATGCAACACACATGTCAAGCAATTATTATGCACTAATTAAATTAAGTTTTGGTCACATGACTTGTTTGGCAATTTTCTAAACCGAAACTACGCCATAGAATTTCTCACCTATGTCGAAAGCATAGTTTCATATTACTATAACATATAGTATTTATTTAGAAACTTTATGATCCAAAGCGACCACAAGCGCGTCATAGCCGCCATGTTCCACCATCGTTGACATGGCATCATGCACGGCATGAATCAAGGAGAATCCTCCTTGAAGTACAGTAGCATCATGCTATCTTTCGTGGTGCATAGTATGAAGAAACCTATTGGCTACTTTTACTCAAATTTTCAAAGAATCGGCTGAGTCGGGCACTGATCACGTTTACATAACAGGCCGCGAGGTGAGAGAGAACACACCGCGTTCCGTTTATCACTGCTGGCTCGAAACTGCCGACAAGACCTGTCAGCGTTCTTATATTCACATGCGCGCCGTATGTGGGTTGGGCCAATGTTGGGCTGAGCAGAGAAGGCGCTGGCTGAGCCAATGTACCCCGTGCAGCCGCCTCACAACTTGCTACAGCCGCCTCACATTTTGCTGCAGTCGTCTGTCACGCACACTCACTCAGGCCGTTCGTTAGCGTTTATATGAACACGACAGGCAAATCTTATCCAGACAAGTTGACTCGATCAGTTTTCTCCGTTGAAAGCAATGCTCCCCGCTGAGAAAGAACCGTTGAGCATCGTGCATCGCTACTGTCAGCAGCGCCACGACATTTTGTTTGCAAATCTCGGAGGCCACAATGTACGAAACCAGAAACTACTGTAACGAAACCGCCAGGAGATGTCGTGAGCGCCGCGCAGCTCAGCCTCAGCTGGAGAAACGTAACAGCAGCTGAGGCGGCGAAGATATGTTACGTGTAATATGAAAAGTGGCAGCCGATTCGTGTCCGCAGGTTGTAATCTATGCATCGAAAAACTTTGCTTTTACTTTAGGGAAACATGACAGTGCTTAAGCTCCTCTATGGAGCAGCCTTCGCCTTGCTGCTGCGTTCGGCTCATGGTAACCTCGCCGACGACTCGGTCCTGTTCAGCATAAACTGGCCGGGTTCCTCGCCGGACAAGAAGCTGGCGCCCGCCGAGGTAAGACGAAGAGGTTCAGTGGCGGGCTGATGTTTCCCCATGGTCCCTGTCGCAGCTGGAAACGCTGTGGATGGTGTCTGCCGAAAAGGAGCGCTACAAGTGCCTGCTGCCCGCCAAGCCATTATCACGAGAGGTGCCCACGGCTCTTCGTCGAGAGCACGGAGTGGTCGAGAGCCACCGTACTAACGTGCTTCTGTGTGGTGCAGGACGCCGACAGTGCTTCCCCGTACACGGGACCAACGCCGCTGGAGCTGCTGAAGCCGCTCTTTTCCCGGCTCTTCTGTTCCTACCGCGTAAGCGAGACGATTCAAGTGTTTTACCGCGCAGTGACGGCTGCAGTGCTTCCGGTTTTCTCTTGTAGCTGGAGCAGTACTGGACCTACGAGCTGTGCCATGGCAAGAGCGTTCGGCAATACCACGAGGAAAGCGTCGACAACAAGGTCCGTAGGAGCCCTACTTGCAGTTTCGTAAAAAAATACGTTGGCAGCATCCCTGCAAACGTTCGTGAGCTATGACGCTGCGCGTTTCTTATTCCACGTGGACCGTTCTTGTTCCAGGTAGTCCTGCAACAGTACTACCTGGGCAAGTACGACGCCAAGAAGCTGGAAGTTGATGGTAATTGCAATTGTGACAACAATAAGCGATGACCGTGTGCTGATACCAGTGCTCCGTTGGTTTCAGATGCGAGCTACTTATCGGAGAGAAGCCGGGTAGGTAACACGTGGGGGCACGCTTAAATGTTGGGAAAGCCACGTTGTCCGCACTGTGCGGACGTATACAGCCAAGTGCACAGCTCAGCAGCGTCCATGCATGCACGTGCAGCGGCCGCCCCGCATTCGGCTGGAAGCGGGCCTGGAGCTTCCGTACTTCGCGGTCAACATGACCGGAGGCACGGCGTGCGAGCTGGGAGAGCGAGCGCAGCGCGCGACCCGTGTGCTCTACGTGTGCAACCCAGAGGCCCGCAACGAGGTGCTCAGCATCGAGGAGCTTTCCACGTGCGAGTACCAGGCCGTGGTGTTTACCCCTTACCTCTGCGCCCACCCAGACTACAGGTGTGTTGGGCCAGCGACCAATCTTTATGGCAGAGTCCATTCTCCAGCTGGCACTCGCCTCCTATTGGTGTCGGAAGTCACGTGACAAACTGCCGGGAAAAACTGACTGCATGTATGCCCTAACCCAACTTTCCGAGAGCCAATAGGAGGTGAGTGCCGGGAGAAATTCGTTTAAGAAATTAACGTGGCTGCCAGGGGAATAGACGCTGCCAGTCCTTACAAGGGCACTTTTTGGATTTGGTTTGACAAGGAACCAGGTTTTGGAGCTACAACCAGGTGTGTCATTCGCTGAGTTGGAAACAAGAGAGCAGTTAACAGGAAGGTGGAAGTTTGAAGCGAGATGCTAGAATGAGGTATGCCGTTGAAGCCAACGTTTCAGCAAGGGGACTTGTAGAAGGATGAAGCCCCCTTGTCGATTTGTTTGGTTCAGTGACATTGCTTGTTCTAGCATTGCTTACGACAACAGCTTAGTTGGAATTGCAGCAGAAAGACAGGTCTTTCTTTTATTACTTTTTTTTTTTCTGGCATGGCAGCTGGTTGTGGCTTACAGTAGTTTATTTCACACCGTACACAGGCACCATCGTTCAGTGTGTGTTTGCAGCTTGATTTTGAGCATGCAGTGCCATGGGCAAGCCACCATGCACTTCTCAAAATAGACAGGACGTAATAATATGGCATGTGGTCTGTGTGCTGCTTCGTGGTAATCAGGGAGACTGCCTTGGGGCTGTGCTCTGGGTACGACTTTCAGTGTACACCAACTGGCTAGATAAGTAGGCAGAATGCTCATTGTACAAAAAGTATCCATTGAGAGTACAGCCCTGTGCATAGGATGGTTCAAGAATGGCATTAAAGGGACTCTGAAACGATTTTGACGATCTTATACAAACGTACTGAGTCATTGGGGTAGGTCCTTCTGATCATTAAGTGAAGCACTTAAGCATGTTCCAGGGTAAAGTATGTAATTTATTATAAGGTTCTAAAAATCTGCATCGTTACCAATCGCAGCGGCATCACTCCCCTGAGTTTTCAGCTGCCCCATTATGATCTACTTAGCACAATTGACATCACTTGGGTGGGCTATCCAATTGGTTACACAGGTTGCGTCATCGATAATTTTCCAACTTTATGATGCAGAAGTGGTCGTAATAGTTGGAATGTTGGTTAACTTGTTTCTATAAAAAGACCAGAATCATCATCATCAGCCTATATTTATGTTTACTGCAGGACGAAGGCCTCTCCCTGCGGTCTCCAATTACCCCTGTCTTGCACTAGCTGATTCCAATCCAGAATACATAACAATTTATCATTACACTCAAGCATTTTCAGCTCACAGCAAGTCTCTGCTGCTTATGTTACAATGTGCTCTCTACTCGAGCTGTGCGGTTAGTTTTGGTCTTCAGTTTTTTTTTTTTGCGAGGACCATGAATTGCCCTTGTTGCATTGTGGGCTGCAAACCTAGCGATTAGTTTTTTTTGCGAGGACCATGAATTGCCCTTGTTGCGTTGTGGGCTGCAAACCTAGCGATTGGCGGAATGTCAAGCTACAACATTGTGTCCCTCTGCAAGGCAACAGGTGAGTGGAGTGGCTGCAGCGGATCAGGCTGTCAGTATCCAATGAGTGCCAGGATCTATGCCGTCACTCACAACCACAATAGAGAGTTTTAGCATGTCCGGTATTCTGGTAAACGCAGGTGGACTGGGCATTTTGTGAGATGGGCGGAGGTGCAAATGTGAGCAGGGTGCAGCCACCTGGCGACACAGAGCTCGACAAGGCAAACACAGAGCTAATACAGCAGTAACCAAGTGTATTCAACTTTACTGCTGGTGTAAATATTCAGCAGAAGCGTAATTGTGAACATGTTTTTTTAAAAGCCTATAATGTTTTACACATTTACCAGTGGCTAAGGAGTCGCGCTGCTGAGCTTGAGGCCGTGACTTCAATCCCGGCTGCATTTCAATGGGGGCGAAATGTAAGAACACTCGTGTGCTTATAGGTGCACACCTCCAAGTGGTGAAAATTAATCCAGAGACACCCACAATCAGATCATTGTTTTGGCATGTAAAACCTCAGGATTTCATTTTTTCTTCTGCCACCTCATGCAGTCCGGAAACGTCGCCAGAGAACCCGATCCAGTGTGTGGCCCAAGATGGCGCCCCCCGATGGCCCAAAGGCCTCAGGACAGAACAAGTGCAGGTGCTTCCTCCCGAGCCGCTGGAACCACAGCCACCTCCAACAGCTGACAAGTTGTCCCAACTGGTGAAGGACTTCCTCGCAGGCAGCCACTGCCTGACAGGGGTGAGGGGTTCACTATGCTCCTACAACACATGATTGGCCTTTGTGATGATTCAGGAAACAAGTCTCTGGCTAGTGCAAATTACACAAGTACAAGAATAAGCCTTATAATAATTGGTTTCATCCCTCATCATTGTCTGGTTAATATAGCCCAAAGTGTGCACGCATGATTTGGTGGTCAGTGTTCCTGACCTCTGGCTGCTGGCAGTAATAGCTTCTTTTCTTATCGTTGTCTCATATTTGCCTGGCCATCTTGTGGGGGCCTCTTTCACACAAATGTCCAGTATTGCGCTTCCCTTCTCTTGGCACTCATTCTGCAACTCTAATGTACTCAATAACTCCTAACAGAGTTATTGGTAATTAGATACTGCCACACCCTCGCAGCCTTCACCTTCTGTTTGTCATCCCTACTGCACTGAAATAATGCATCTGCGCGAAACACTAGTCAACATGCTCCGATCACAACTTGTGCATGCCACCACACAATCTCGAAGCATGGACTTCAAGAGTGTGTTAGGCAACCTGACATCATACCACTTCGCTAATTCCACAGTATCATTCAGTGCCTCGTCAGTGGAGATTTCTCTGCTTGTGTTGGGGAGCACTGATAACCGATTTTAAAGGCATCCACTCGGTAGCCAGTGCGTGTGATGTCTGTAAGAATGAGCAAGAGTGATGGGATCTGGAGAAGTTGGTTTAAAAGGGGAGTTGAGTCTTAGACCAAAACCTTTAGTATACGAGTTATGGTGCTCAAAGCCTGTAAATATATATATATATTTTTTTCCCCCGTGTGAGGTCTGGTATTGTTTTATCATTTTAGGTTCTAATTGTATTCACGTTTCCGTACAAAATTTTCTAAGGAAATTTGCAAAATAATTACTTTTTATTTCACAAACAGTGGGCTCCTGCGTGATTCAAAGAATCCTATAAGACCAACCTCATTGCTCTGTATCTAGAACAAGAGTTCACAGTTGAAATTCAGAGAACTGTTTTTCTGTCTGACAGAAAGCAACCTTTCAAGTGCAGTTGTGTTACTGTATTTATTTATTTATTTCAGTATACCCTAAATGCCCTCAGTTGGAGGGTATTACATAGGGGGGAATGCAACATCATCAAAGCTAACATTACAACAATATACAAGGTAAAAACAGGAACAATCATTTGGCTTGGAGCTCACGACAGTGTTGCCAGTGTAATCTTGTAAAACTTCTTATTTTCACATGCTCTTAATTACACGAGTGCCGCAGTTGGAAAATGTCGCAAAATTTAAGGGCATCACAAAATGTTCAGGGAAGAAGTAATGCCACCAGGTGCAGTGAAAACTATGCTGAAAAGTAAAATGTATTTTGCCATCTAGTTCTGCTGTTTGCACCCCATAAAACGTGGCACATTCGATTTACTTGGCTGCACAAGCTTGCGCGATGCCAGTCCTCTCAAGTATTGTACAGGAAATCTCCGGCCTCACAGATAGGGAGCGCCACACTTCGATAAGTCAGGCAGCTTGCAGTGGCTCCATCAATGTTTGCCCTAGTTCAGCTGCATCGCAATTGTGTTAGCGTACCAATGCACGAATTTGAACACACTGTTAATATGCACGTGTAGGAGCTGTAGCAGTGAGCCTTATATCACAAGTCCCAAATCGTGAAGTTTAGTATCTGCGAATATGCCCCAAAGTCCCCAATTTGCAAACAATTGAGACAAAATTATAGGGCTTTGCAGAGGCAGCTGTCATGTTGAAGGAAAGTGTTCTGTAATGAGTGCAGGGTGCAGGGCTGGTGGAAGTACGAGTTCTGCTATGGCCAGCGCGTGAGCCAGTTCCATGAGGAGAAAGGCAAGGAACGGACTAGCATCCTGCTGGGCACTTGGGACCACCAGGCACACCTGACCTGGCTAGACAAGCATCCCGAGCGCAAGCCTGGCCGCACACCCAGGTGAGATAGTAGCTGGCTGTTGTTGCCCCATTAAGACTTGTTGCAGCAAAGCATTGCTTCTTTCAAGCGCTGTGTACAGAAATTTTGTACCCAAAAACCCGAGCTCCTTTGTACACCTGGGCTTTTGAGTCAAACTCCCTAGTGCTTTGAACTTAGCACATGACGGTGCCCTTGCCCTTATTTATTCACTCTCACCCTCTCACACCCTCTCTAATGTGGTGAGGGAGGAAAGGACAACATCTTGCATTGTGTTGCATCTGCCGTGAATAAAAATGCTGTTGAACGGCCACAAATGTGGCCGAGCAGAAAGCCAGATAAAAGGAGGCCTTATATGTCAGGCAAAGTATGATCAAGGAAATGCACATTCATTGTCAGCTGTCAGATTTATTTGCAATCATTTGTCCATAGATGTGCCTGTATCATTCTATTGCAATAAAGTTGTTGATGAAAAAAAGTTGCCGCAGTTTCACCTGAAAGGCGAAGCATCAATTGCGATAGCAAATTTGTAGAGAGCTATACAGAGTAATGATATTAGCTTTATCAGCTGTATAAACTTGGACATGCAGCAGCACCGGAAACACGCAGAACTGTTGTCGACGCCGTCGGCGTTTTGCCCGCGTTCGCTCAAAATGCGTGCGGCGTTGGTGACTGTTGCCGGAGCCTCTGATATAAATAGGCACTTGGTGCCGCAGCTAAACGTTGCCTCCCTTCCCCCCACGGCCTCTCACGCATCGGAAGAAGGCGCGTTTGTTCTACATATATGGTGATTGTAAAGGAGGAAAGAGACGCCTACTTCTGCAGCCCTTAAGCGAGCACGGCGCAGAACGCGCGTTCTGCACCGTGCGTTCACTCCCAGTGAAAGCGCGCGCCCCTCGCGCCCTTTCACTCGCACATACAGCGTTCGGCGCGCAGCGACGATTTCATCTTTATTGACGTCATACGGAACCTCACGGTGACGCCGACGGCAGAAATCTGCTTTTGAGTGTCCATATAATTGCTATCGCAATAAAATGCTTATTAAATGACTTATTAGCAATACCAGCAAACATCCAATGGAATGGGATGTTTGCTGGTATTGTATGCCTGTAGTGCGTCATCAGACCTTTGCGCCACTAAAAGGGTGAAGAATGAAACTGGACTTCACTGCAACTTAGTCATGCAGCCTGCAATCGTAGGCTCTGCACCTCTCATCAATAAACTTCTCTCAAACGTTTTTGACCAATGGAACCTGAAAATGTTATGTATTTCGGTTATTCTGAACTACTGTGTGAAGTGCCTACACAAACAAAAAAAAAGACGTTACGAGATTAGATTAGCCTTGCACAGCTACACAGTGCACTGTTGTCAGTAGTTTCATGCTTAAAAATAAACTCCTTTAGCAACATTTGCCCAAGCTCATTTCACTCAGATGTGAAAAGGCATTTTGTAGCACAAACAACATACATAGCAGGCACAATAACAGTATATTTGATTGGTTTTTGTTGCGCTCAAAGTCTAATTGCAACGATGTGGAGCCCACTCAAGATCTGTGCCTGAGACTAGCATTTAGCGGCTCGCCAAAGCAGTTGGAGGCTAAAAGCAACAGTTCAAACTGTTTCTGTTGCAATCACTCATGGCTGTGCCATGCAGTGCACGCCACTCCCACCATGGCCTGTAGTAGATGCTGCACAAACACATGTCCCAGCAGCCGCGTGACCAGAATTCTTAATTTTGCTCCGAGCACTCTGAATAAACCAGACTAATGTATTCCAGGCCCTTGCACTGCAAGAGAACTTGGAAGTGACCAGCCAAATGTGGCAGAACTCTTTTACAGACAGCTTGATATTTGTCACACTGTGTTAAAAGAAATAAAAACATCCCATAAAAGGATGCCCGTACATTTCAATTCTGTGTCTCACTTTGCAGTTTTACTTACGTAATAGATGTGGTTGTATTCCACAGTTTACCTGAAAAGCATGGCAGTTTTCTACTGCCTGAACCCCTAGTAATTTCCTCTAGAAACCAGAGTCAGCAGGTTTAGTTTGTAATAACTTTTCAAAAGAGGCGCAAGTTGCACTGAACAATACTTGCATCTTGGGTGGATAACACGTGAAGCATGCCGAGCACCGCTTGCCGTTCTGCTGCAGGTACCTAACGCACTTTTATGGATCCGGGGACACCTGCGACCTCACGGGCAAGCCTCGCACAGTGGAAGTCCTCCTGAAGTAAGTGCTGCCAGTGGCCGTAGTGCATTGTGATCCTCTCATTGATTTACTACAGCCAAACCTCAATATGATATAGTTGCAATTAGAGCACTGCCACGGGCCCGGGCCGGACTCGGGCCCGCTCATTAAAGGGCCAAGTCGGGCCTTCGAGCACACACGAACCTTATGCATTGCATGGTTCAAGGCATTCTGTGCCAAGCTGAACTGACACTTGCAAAGGGCTGGCTCTTAGTATACCTTAGCACAGAAAATAGGAAAACGATGAAGTTCTAATATGTTTCTTTTTCACAAAAACGAACATTGTTCCTGCGTCAGGAAAAATATGTTATATACAAAAAACTACTCTTCAAACCATTTCCCTGCGACTGCATTTGCAATTGCAATATTACCACCCTTGACACTAATATTTGATCGCTAAAGCAAGCGGTGTCTCTTTCTACTTGTGCGTTTATTTTATGCTGTATGCTCGTGAATTCGCCTGTTCATATATATATATATATGATTCGCATGCTAAATGACATCATAGGGCCAAATCCTACGATCAAGCATGTGCATCAGCAGAAAAATAACAGCACAGGCAATGAGCCACATCACTGGTGTTCCCATGGGAGAAACAGATTTCAGTCCTTCTTTTGCTTATACACTGCAGTTGATTAGACCTCGAGAAGGTGGGGCTAACACATAGGGTGCAATCTGCAAGTAAAAAAATATTTTTTACTTACAGGCTGAAACAGATTTCGGTATCTTCTTTTGCTTATACACTGCAGCTAATTAGACCTCGAGAAGGTCAGGCTAACACATAGGGTGCGATCTGCAAGTTAAAAAATATATTTTTTATTTACAGGCCAGGCCGGGTCATGCACACGCAGGCACTGGCTAAGCTTAGTAAAGAATGTCCGGGCCAAAAAATCGGGCCCGTGCAGCACTCTAATCTAGGGATACTATCTTTGAATGAAGCAACCCTTACATTACAAGATCAAACGTACTGGTGAGCACTGCACTCCGTGCTAGCCATAAAATTGCGCCATGCATCATTCTACCAACACTGCAGTGTGATCTGACGTGATAGCCCAGTGGCTGTGTCGTTGTGTGTTCAATCCCTGTCAGGGTGGCCGCATTTCGATGGGGACGGAATGCGAAACCCTTGGGTACTTAGATTTAGGTGCACCCATAAACCCAGGTGGTGAAGATTAATCCAGAGTCCCCAATATTACGTGCCTCATAATCAAATCGTGGTTTTTGCATCCCAGAGTTTAATTTTCTTATTTAATGCTTCAGTGTCATTGGTTGAAACAAGAACAATGACACAACACTTTCATTTTGTAATCACAGAGAGCGCTCGAGTCCTGTAAAAAAAAAAAAGTTTGACAAATGCAGCATAACCCTCGGCTACGCTTTCTGGTACCATATACAGTTCATCACCTCCTATTGAGTAACAGGAGAAACCTGTGTTAAAACGGTCAGTGTAGCAAGTGGTCTTTTGTCTGTGCACCCGTCAGCGAAAACACATACAGACCACAGATTCACAAGTAAGACGCACAAACTTAAATTGACGAGTCTACTGGAAGCAGTCCTCAGTTTTAAGTTTCATTCGGTGATGGAGAAGAAAATGTGCTTTATCACGAAATCCACTTGTGCTTCTGGGAGTACATGCCATAAGTTAGGATGGATCATCTATCCAACTGCAGGTGCCGCCAGGCGAAGGGCAACCTTGACAGTGTGTCCCTATACCTGCTGGAGCCACGCACCTGCGAGTACATTCTCGGGGTGAGCCTTGATCACTAGCAGCACACACACCACGTGACCACAACGGGGGCTTTTTAATTGGTGCTCGCAGGTAGAGTCTGCTATAGTCTGCAGCCTCCTGGAGAAGGTGGACGAGTACGGACTGCCCAGCTGACCCTGGGCTAACAAGAGTGCGTTCACACGGCGGGTCGAAGTCTTTTGGCGGCATGCACAGGACTCGGTGACCTCCGCTTGGCCCGGCTGTTCCACTCCTGCACATGCCATCGTGACAACTTGCACCAAAATCCATACATTCTTATTGAAATCATAGTTCATGTGCCATGTGGCTCCCTCAACAGCATCACATGTAACGGCAGTTTTGTTGTGAAGAAGTGAACACAGCCTCGAAGATGGTGACAAAATTGCACACATTCACTGGCTCAGATGTGATGGCAAGCGACACTTTTTGCAAACTGGTTCGTGCACAAAAATTCCATGCTTGGGAAAATCATCTCCCAATAAGTGACTTTGATACTGCATTTTTTTTTTTTTGCCTTCAGTCAGTTCACAAGTTGTGACATGACAAGCAAGACACTAGAGATGTGCATTAAAAGCATGATGTCCTGATACTTCCCGCAAATGTGCCTTCATTAGCACTGATGCGCAAATGTGATTGCGGCAATACTTCACTGGGCTTACAGAAAAGCATGTAGCATCATGAAAAAGCGTGCTAGCCATTGCTGTAATCGTGGGTAACATTTCCTGTATGTTGCTGCAAAGGAGGCTTGGGCCAGTACAGTTAGTTTGTGAATACATTTTATATTTTGGCTGATACAAACAGACCTTAAGCTTTAACCGAAATGAGGTTTTTGTATAAGTGCAACACTTTGCTTCCGGGCTGAAGCCATAGGATGTTTTGCTCCAATGAGACCAGCAAAACGTTCAGAGAATATCATGGCCAGAACATCCTTCACATTGCTGGCAAAGTGATTACTATTGTATAACATGTCATGATTGCTAAATCAAAGTCTCACATTTTATTGCGATAGCAATTATGTGGACACTCAAAAGCAGATTTCTGCCGTCGGCGTCACCGTCGCCGTGAGGTTCCGTATGACGTCATTTGGAGAAGAAATCGTCGCAGCGCGCCGAACGCTGTATGTGCGCGAGGGGCGCGTCTTTCACGGGGAGTGAACGCACGGCGAACAAACGCGCGTTCTGCGCCGTGCTCGCTTAAGGGCTGCAGAAGTAGGCGTCTCTGTTCTCCTTCACAATCACCATGTATGTAGAGCAAACGCGCCTTCTTCCGACGAGCGAGAGGCAAGGGAGGCGACGTTTAGCTGCGGCACGCAGTGCCTATTTATATCAGAGGCTCCGGCAACAGTCACCAACGCCGCACGCATTTTGAGCGAACGCGGGCAAAACACCGATGGTGTCGACAACAGTTCTGCGTGTTGCCGATGCTGCTGCATGTCCAAGTTTATACAGCTGATAAAGTTAATATCATTACTCCGTATAGCTCTCTACAAGTTTGCTATCGCAATTGATGCTTCGCCTTTCAGGTGAAACTGCGACAACTTTTTCTATTTTCCCAAACAGTAGCACATTGTTGTGGACAGGTCCTACTGCTTGCTTTTACTTACCGTATTTTCCAGTGTATAAGACACATTTTTTTTTCTTAATTTTTCATCGGTGCAACTTATGTACGTTTTTTTTTTTTTTTTTTCCCCCCCGGAAAAACTGCCGTCAAAATCGGATTCGATGTTATAGCCATGCGAAGCACGCTGGGTTGACTTAATTGCTGCGGGTTCTATGCGCGCTATCAAGGTACTGGGTTCTTCTCGTGATCGAGTTCCCGAGCGCCGTGCGAGAAGGACGGAACAGCAACGCAAGTAGCGGCAGGCCGACCACGAGTCGACCGACCTCGAAGTCGTATCTGGAGATCGCTTTCAAGGTGCTATCAGTAGAAGCCGCACCCCTTCCCTCCTGCGCGATTCGACTCAGCGTTGCACGCTTTCACTCGCACATACGGCGCGTGGGGACGATGTTATCGCCCTTGGATTTTATACGGAACATCGTGGCAATCACGACGGCAGAAACAAGCCTGGAGTGTCATTGCTATCGAAATTATATAGGAAATAGGCACCCATACGCTAGCGCGTGACCTGCATTCATGGAGTGAAATGTCACTAATTTTTTTAATTGCTTACCAAACGAACAGGTGCATCTTCTAGACCGGTGCAACTTGTACTATACGTTTTTTTCCCCCCGGAAAAACAGCCGTTTTGAGGGGGTGTGACTTATAGACCGGAAAATACGGTATATGGAAACAAATGCAACAAGATTACAAGCAATCATACACTTGTCAAAATCCATGCAGTATGAGGATTTTGTATACTGTTGCATATAAGCTGACCTTATACATACAGTCTAAGGCATGCATGTCCAGGAAATGGGCTTGTATTGGGCTGCAGTCCAAGGTTTCTAGTTGATTTTCTAGCCAAAGAAGTAGGGGTGCCATACTGTTCGTGTGACCAACATCTAAACAAGGTCTGCAGTTAATGGGAAAGGGCATAGTGCGCATCTAGCAACAAAAATGCCTTGACAAGTTTAGCATTAAGAAGTTAGCACTCCTCTGTGAAGCAGAAGACAACCTCACAGTGCAGAAACTTTGGAACAACTACAGAGGTTGTGCAAGTTCCCTGCTTTTGTGGTGTGACCCACATATGAACAGATAAACACAGTGAGAGATAAAATAACTTCTAACACTCCTAGGGTTAACCTTGTACACATACACAACTACCAAAGAAAGAGGATGGCCACTTGCAGAAGCTTAAATGGTAAAGCACACCAGGCGTAATGCAGATTTTGGTTCAGCTCCCACTCGCAGCAAGTTGTCTTTTCGTCTGCTTTCACTTCCCTTTTCTTTACTACTATATTTCTACATTTGCATTAAATTTTCTCCTACACTTTCTCTGGCTTAACAAGGTTAAAACTAACGAAACATTGAGACCCTTGGCTCCCGTTATTCCCACACATCTAACAGTTTGTAACTCGTAGCAGTAAGCGCCTAAAAGTCGTATGGTGGAAACAGATCTGAACAGCAGTTCATCTTTCTCCAGCAGTGCGGCTTTAGTGCTGTCAACTTGGCAACATGCATCGACATTCTGAGCACACAGGGGCATGGTATTGGGACATCCTTTCAGCAGTGGTGCCCGTGTTCTGATCAGGCAGAATGTTGCCGTGACTTTGGTGCACGTAAGAAGTTAATCTGAAGTAATCAAAACCAAGCTCACCGCCCGCTCCTCTTGGGACAGAGCCCTGAAGCGTGCCACTGCCCGGCTGACAAGCTGGTCCTCTGCAAGGCCCGGCTCTTCCTCAAGCAGTGTGGCTCGGATTGATTCCATATACAGCTGCACGCCGGACTTGTTGGTGGCATTGGTGGCAGGGGCAGCCTCACTGCGGGCTCCAAACTTCAGTGTCAGCTGCCGACTGCTGGCCACCACGTCTCCTCGAGGCTTGCCACCATTAGCGGCACTTTCTCCCACTGGGCTCTCCTGCGACTGGATGGCAACAAAACATTCCAGCGATTACTTTACGCCTGCACAATGTGGTACCGAGGGTAGGAAGAGGCACTTGACGCTACAACATTTACCCCGCCACTGCAGTTCGTAATCACAGTAACTACGGCAAAGTGAAAGTATCACTGATGGGAATCTGCAAGTTTCTTCACTGCAACTGCTCTGAGTGGTTTGACGTATCAGCTATTACTAAAGGAACGTCCTCAAATGTGGCTGAGAAAGTAATGTGAGAGGTATAAAGGCAAGCACCACGCTATCATAGCCGTGGCTTTCTTTATCAAACCTGTGCTTTCCTTCCACATTAGCTGTAATGAGCACTAAATCACATTTACAGTTGAACCTGCAATGTTCTTGTGATAACTTGTGATGACAAAATACTACTATACACAGAGTGTCCCAGCTAACACACAAAGTTTAAAAATAAGCAAAGCCTTCCATGCGGATGAAACCATCTGTATTTTGTTAGCAGCAACCTGAACAAGCGTACAGTATTTTTTTGTGTTGTTCTTAATTAATTTGCAATGATTACCTTCTAACTATATTTACGGCAGATATGTCAATGCCAGGTTATGGAACGCATTCGAAAACATCAATTTCAATTGTTTTTGGCGTGTTATCACTTGTGCAGTGAAAGAATGCATGAAATATTTTAAAAAGCTGACCTGGGTATGGCTTGCACACCACAGGAGTGCCGCTCTCGGATACACAGTGAACAAACCAATTTCGTTTGTGCAATAGACTGTTTCAGTCATAAGTCTGACATGTTGCCTTTCTTCGAGGTGGTTGCTACATTCTTGTTTGGGTTGGCCTGACGTGGCATATAGATAGCATGCGCTGTGAGTTTTGATAACTTGGCTTTGGCAGTCTCCTTGCCATTGTCAGAAATGGCCTTGTGCGCAAACTGCCGTTTTGAGGGGGGGTGCGACTTATAGACCAGAAAATACGGTATTTCATGTCTAGCATACTTGGAAAGCACCTATCCAGCCACTTGAAAAATATGCACAGTGTGAAAAAACAATGAAGGACGGAACCTGCTACATGATGACATAATGAAAGCGAGAGCAAACACCCAACCATCTACCTTCCAACTTGTTTTGCTAATATTACATATTTTTCACATACATTTTAGACCTATTGTTTAAACTTGCAGTGCAGCTCCAATCAGAAATGTTTCAAGATCTATGCAACAAGCTTTAAATATCATTACGTATTTTCATCAGTGCTTTTTTTGCTTTTGACGCACTAACTTGTTGTGTGCAGTTGTGCGCACCAGGCAGTGCATCTGAAGGGGATATTCTGGCAATATTGGGGCAGATATCTTGAGAGCTGTGCTAGTATCAGGTCCTGATTAATACCCAGCTTCAGTTGAGCAATTTGAACACGTATCCAAAATGAATATAATTAGAAAATGTAATTACTGGAACTTTCTAAATCACCTGACCAGACATTGCAGTCAATCGTACAATGTGCACTCAAATAACTCGCATTACAAGGCAGCGTAGCACTACATGTCACAGGCAATGTCTAAAAACATACAATTTAGCACACGCATGCGTGTTATATTTTACAAAGGCTCACCTTGGTCACTTTGAACGGGTTGCCTCGGGTCACGGGTAGCTCTACTGTGGTGCGATGCTCGTCAGTAGGTAGCAACACTAACAAGAAAGAATAGGCATCACAACTTCGTAAATTGGCATGCGAGGCAGAAGACACACTATTCTGCGTCCTGTCCCAATCCCTACATCGGTAAGTGGTTGAATCAAAAGCACTTCCCAAGCACAAAGATTCAGATACACACTCTCATTCTCATGTTTAGACTTCACCATTTCCTTGCTCTCTAGTACTTGCGAACCATCACCAACTTGCTCACACTGCCATTCTCCTGAACTTCATTTCTCATTCCAAGGGTACCTTTTCTATTTTTTTCATAAAACATGCAATTCTGCTGTCCTGGTGTCTTTATTTTCTTATCGTTTATGTGCACAGTGGGAAATACAGTAGATGTCCGTTAATTTTGCTCCAGTTATATAGATATTTTGGTTAATTCGATCATGAGCGAAGGTCCCGCCCAGCACCCATGCATCTATGGGTCCAAACATTCATTATTGTGATTCCTAAATTTGGCCTTCACCAGGTAATTCAAACTTGACCAGTCAGCATACATGCGCGTGACCCCTATGGTGGCAGCATGTCTCAGCGGAGCTTAGTGGGCAGTGAATGCATTGAATGGCCGCTGTCTCCCGTCGAAAGCGCCTATTTTCAGTCTGCCCTAGGAAAATTTTCAAGCAATAACGGTAGCTCACAATATCTGATTACAGTATTTACTTGATTCTAACACCGGAGCTTTTTTTTCTTTTTTCAAGAAAAATTGGTCGAAATTAGCTTGTTCAATTTATGCAAAACTAAAACTGCATCTACGATGTTCGTATGCTTACCGCGTAACACGGTTGTATTGTAGCGAAGCTGACTTGAGAAACCAGCCGCCATTGTGCAATATGTATTAGACTCTTGCCCATTTTTCTTGCTAAAACATCGGGTGCACATTAGATTTCTGCTTTGTTTAGCAGCTTTATTGTCACTTCTACATTAGCCTTCTATGATGAACACACAGAAAGCAGGGCACGCATTTGATTTGGGTGTGTGTTTGAATTGGGCAAATACTGCCAAAGATTCAGCAGAGTTTTGTTTAATTCTACCCGCCAGATAATTCGATAATTTCATCAGTCCGGTCCGAATTAAAGGAAGTCGACTGTAATAGCTTGGCCAGTTTGCCTTCCTTAAGGAAGAAACACTATTGTTACAGATGAGCTTCTTCAAAGCACTACAGAGAACATTAAGATTGCTACAGAAGCTGACAGGATGGTCAGTGTGCTACATACATCAAAATCTGGAGTTTGCATTGTGATGCAAAGGATATGGTATCCTCTTGCACTCTTCACACAGAACTGAGTACTGCTCACATGTTTTAGAGCACGAAACAATGGACAAAAGACGTCACAAGTGCTGGCTTCAAGCTAAAATGTAGAAAAAAAAATGCAGGCTAATATATATCATGACGACAAAGAAATTTGTTAAAAGAGTATGCGGGCTCGTATATATCATGACGACAAAAAAATTTGTTAAAGGAGACTGAAAATACAGATCGCAAGACACATTCAAAGCATAACAAAATGCACAAATAACCTTTAATCAGTAAAGGCTGCCAAGAAAATACGGCATCTTTCTATTGTACTGGCATAGCCATATCTACAGATGTATTATATAGCAGAGGTACTTCTCTTTGTTAGCTGCTCCCTGTGTTGGAACAGTAGCCATGATTGTCAAACACTGGTTTGTGCTTGCATATGCCACCAGACTTGCGCACTCCCTGCTCTATAAATATGCCTTGCAATCGATAGGCCCATCAAAGCATGTGTCAGGTGGCCACAATCTGGCTGTGTGGTTTGCCACACAAATCTCTGCACCACGTGCGATTTTAGTGCGATTTATCTGCATTCCTTATAGTACGGAAAAGTTTACATGGGCCAGGCTGCATTGTCAACATGTGTCAGAGGCACCTGTCCATACGCTGTTGAATGTGCAAGTGCAAAACATAGTTTTATGATGCAAGGCTGCTATTCCAATGTAGAGCAGGAGAGGTTCCACAGCCACATCCGCTGTAGAATGGCTGACGTCTATGTAAGCCAAGCATCAATAGCCTTGTAAAATCGTAATACGAGTCCAAATTCATAAACTTTATTAAAAATTATACAGAGTTGGCATTATACTAGTGCTTTTCACATTTTCAAGGTGTATTTCTGCCGCACAGAAATTGAGCTCGTCTCCCTCTAGTGGTATTTCTGCAGTGTCATTCCCCTTTCCTCAGTTCCCTCTCCTCACTTGTGTACATGTATTGGCGTGGACAAAACAAATCTTAAGTTGCAAGTCAGCATTGTGTTCTCCTGTTTGAGTGCAGTGTTTCTATTCTAATTCACTCTTCTGCTGAAGAATCAGTCTTAATAGTTGATGGAGACAGAAAATGTTTGCTCAACATGCCTGCCTTTCATCGAAAGTGTAAGACATGGTACATCACAATCTTCCATATCGCATCTTGAGGTTGAAATAAGAGGTAACCCACCTTCCTTGCATGTGACGTCAGCTGGCCTTTTCCTGGAGAGCTGCAGAGGCTTGGGCTTTATCACCACTTCTTCAGCTTGGTCAGGGTCACGCTTGCGCATAGATGGAACAGCTTGGAAGTCCTGCCTGGTTTTGCCAAGATACATTACCAAACATGAATTACATTCACTGCAGCTTTACTTCTTCATATGTTAGTAGCAAGCTTGCAAACTCTTGCAGTAACTAAAGGCCCATACTTCAAACACCATTAATTTTTGGGCTAATTTGAACCTTAACCTGCAGCCATTGTCTCGCATAGGTAGGACTATATGTAAAAAACAACTTCCAAAGCAGCGCGAAGGGGGGGGGGGGGGGGGGGGGGGGGGGGGCTACGAGAGACACCTAGTGGTGGTACTCTGTACTAATTTTGACCAACTGTGAATCCAAAACATCCACCAAAAGCTTTGTATCTACAGAAGCATTTCTGCATTTTGCCCCCACTGGAATGCAGCCATAACAGCTGCAAATCGAACCTGCAACTGCGCACTCAGCAATAGAATGTCATAGTTACTGAACTAATGCAGCAAGTAACTTGTTAATTTCAATGTAAATGAACTTCGGCAGCAGTGCACTAAAGAGCTCAGGCACGGCACGGCGTTGTCAATGAAGAACACAGCCAGATCACATGAGTACTCACTTAATCATCAGTTTATTCTTTATTTTTTGTCAGCAGAAGCGCTTGACACTTTGACAATGGAAAAAGAAATTAAGCCTCAATGCGCAAACAAAGCAAGCAAGACACGCTCCACTATGCAGTCGACTTTGCTCGCCACCAGGTTGAATCACAGTGCCACCCTATTATCCTGAAAGCTAACCAAAAATGACCGAATTCTTTACAGAATTCTTCATGAAAAACTGTGTAGACAATACTTGAAGTATTAACAAAATTTCAGCCGATTAATTGCAAAAGTGAACCCTAACAACACTATACAAGAAAAGAAATAAAATGCATCGCCGACGATAAAATGAAACTTGCAAGAAAATAAAAAGTATCTTCGATGAGCTGAGCGCTTCATTAATCGTTTTGACCAGAAACACGCAGATGAATACAGCTTGTCAATGGCACGGAAGGGGTCAATAACTCGAGCACAACAGGCCTATATTTACGGTTGTGGTCACATCACAAATATGAGCCCAGAGATCATTACCATGTTAGATGAGCTGCCGCTAGGAGGAAACACCTACGCACTAGTAGTTCTTGGACGATGCTCATATGTAGTGAAGTCTATAATAGATTGCCCCCAGGCTTACCGAGCAGCAGGAGCAGTTTCAAACTGAGGTTCTTGTTCGAGCAGAAGGCGCTCAACCCGCTGCGCCAGCACCAGCCGTCGGCTCTTGGAGGCATACTCCACTGCTCCCTGGATCAGTCGCTCAGAGTCCATGAGACGTGCCACGTCCAGCGCACGCACCTCTCGCTCGGCCTTGGCTGCCAGCTGCACGTAGTCAGCGAAAAATTGTGGATAAAAAATCACAATGCTGTATTGGCATAGATAAAGGCAAGGATGGAAGTTTGATGGCCCAGAAAATAAAGACATTAAAACTGATTGATTAACCAACTTATTGTGCTGAAAGGCCAGCTTAGGACAGATTGACTGACCCAACTACGGGCTTAAACACCAACTATAACACAATTTCACTTTGGTGAAATTTGTTACAAATGATTAGTATATACAGTACACTTCCGTTAATTCGATCCCGACCCAAGTTTGCGGCCAGTGCCCATGCATTGCTATGGGCCCAAACTTTCGTTGTTTCGATCCTAAAATTGCCCTTCATCGGATCATTCGAACTTAACCAGTCAGCATGCATGCACCTGACTCCTGTAGCGACAACTTTGGTGGCAGCTTCTGTCTCGGCAGAGCTTAGTGGACAGTGAATGCCGGAACACATTGTCTTGTCGAAAACACCTATTTGTGTTTGTCGAAAGCACGGGGCAACTGGACACGAAACCAAGAATGCCTTTGCAACGGTCATATGCTTTACTGCATAACACGAATGTATTGCGGCGGTGCCGACCTTAAAAACCTTGTGGCGAAGCTAACTTTAAAAAACAGGCCTGCATTGTGCAACAATTTTGCTTGCAAAAAATCAGGTTGCGTGTTAGATTTCTACTTAGTTTAGGAGATTTAATCCTATTCCTACATTAGTTTTACACTTTGAACACATAGAAAGTGGGCGCGCAATTGGTTCAGGGGCGTGTTAGAATAGGGCAAATACTGCCAAATTAATCAGCTGTATGTTTTAGCATTCTTTCTGCACCGTTTAATTCGACCCGCTGGATAATCCGATCAATTACGTCGATCCCGTCAGGTCAAGGTCGAATTAACAGAAGTATTGACTATTGAAGCATTTTTGGCCAAGCTGCAGAGCTGGTAACTGTCTAACATTCTTATTAGCAATCTTTAACTAGTACTTACACATGTGCACCTGGTGATTATCGGACATGACTCATATCCGAGCACACGACCTCCAAGATGCTGAGCATGCAGAAGATGCCACCTAATCTCCGAGGTCATGCCAAGGAGCTGCGCTATTTCACAACATTCTAGGTTCCGCATCATTTCCAGCGAAGAATAATGGCATCATTCTTTTTTTCAATTTCAATATAAAAATGTATTTTTGCTAGCTTTTTGATGCAGCATCCTACTCATATTTCACTCGTATAACCTTGAGATGAGGTTGCTCTATATAATATTTACAATCTATAAAACTAGGGCTATTTAAGGCGCAGCTCCTAGGTGCTCGTTCCTGGGTTGAGCGTCGGCGTCCCTTGGCGTAACTGCGTGAATGTGCTCGTGCCACTGCTTGTGCATTCGTCGTCTTCTACCACAGCTGGCTTGTCGGCGTCCCTCCACGTAACCGCGCGAACGCGCTCATGCCACTGCTTGTGCATTCGTCGTCGTCTCCTTCCACAGCTGGCTTCGATGCCACTCATCATGCCAGCGTTCCCATACTGCCCTCCCTCTGCAAAGGCGCTGACGGCACTGGCCCACTGCCAGTCGGTGCGGTGACTTCGATCTCAAATTGTTTGCTTCGATATATCGTGAAATGAAAAGACGTATCGAGCTGCACTCAAATTTCGCATTAGGGAGTATCGTAATCGTCTGACACTTTTTTTTAACTGTTCAAGGTTTCCGTGCAGTTGGCCTTTAACATCCTAACAGAGACTAAGGGAGATGCAGTAGTGTACGGCTCCCGATTAATTAAGAACATCTGGAGTCCTTTAATGCACGCTCAAAGCATGGTCCATGAGTGTTTTTGCGCCCCACCGGAATGCAGATGCAGCGGCCAAGAATTGAATCCACAATTTCATGCTGAGCAGCAGAACACCAAAGCCACTGAGCTGCTGCAGTAGGTTAAGATATTACAACTCCAACTAAAGGTACGTAATGACACAGCAGCCTCAGGCCCAAATCAGGTGTCCGGTACATGTAACGAGCAATCTGACGAGGAGATACGCGAACCACCTGCACCTACATGTATTCAGGGCATAGTTATGAACCTAAAATGAAATACGTTCACAAGCCTGAAAATGCCACAAAAAATGGGGGTTATATTCATGTAATTACAATGTCTGCATTGGAGATCCTCAGAGAAAGGAAAGGAGACCCGCTAGTCAGGGACTGTACTAGGACCTCTTGTTTACGGAGATCAGGCCCAGTCAAATTTCGTATACAGTACCAGAAGCACCAAGAAACACTTATAATAAGCAGTTAAAAATCACCACAGTTCGATCGAACACACACAACATAGTGATAGCAATAGCTATTGCAATATCCCATTTCTTCACACCAGTTTCTTCTTCAGAGCACCTTACAAATACACATAAAATGGTTTGGTGCAATGCTGCCGTCTATAAACACCTTCGTTACAACATTGTGGTATGAAAAGCTGCACACAAAACTGACACATTGCACAGCATTGCAACTACAGTTCAAAACCACCAACAGACAAATAAACAAAGCTGAAAATTGAATTCACTAAGTAAAGCCTGTATCCAAAGCAGTTAAAATTAATGCAAGTAAGGGCTAATGCGCACCGCAAACAGTTTGAGCAGCAGCAGCTGCCTCCGGTTGCAGACGTCAGCCAGCTGACGGCCCTCCTCGCCCACACGTCGCAGGGCATCCTCCAGGCACCAGGCACGCCACAGCTCCTCCTGTCAACAAGAATGCCTAGCTGCTGCAACTTAGGCCGAAGATGTGCACATGCACTCTTTTGTTCTAACTGTACCAAACCTCAGCGTGTCTACTCTACGATGTTGGCATTTCCAAATGCCTCGATTTTTCCAGGTTTTCTCCGGCTGTTTTTATGAAAATTCCTTGGGAGTCTCTGACACTGGTGGGTTAGGTGCAGCGCAAAAAAAATGTTGGTTTATAGCTTGCCAAGTTTTTGCCAGCCAATAATATTGAACTAGTACTACCAGTAAGACACCTGTTCTTTGGAATGCACTGTCAGATTCGACTCGGTCATGTTTTTCATGTATGTTCCAACCACCCAGCTAGGCTCACATATCATACTTATACTACATACATTACACTTATACATCATACTAGGCATGACAGCATACTTAAAAGGGGCTCATTTAAGCACAGGATACCTTGTGCAGCTGGTGGTGCTGCACTGCCCATACTCAAATCCATTACACTGTTTTAACTAATATTACTGTGCTGCACCAGGCAGCTGAAGCACGCATGCATGACATGAGCACAAGCAAAAGCTGTAACCTGAACCATTAACTTTCAAGATTTTTCTCAATGTGTGCTAGTTAGTTAAACTATCAGAAGTAAACGAGATGAAAACTATTTATAGGAAGGTGCAACTTATCGAGTGTGTTCACCCTGGAAATGTGAGGCACACTTCTATTCTCTTTACAAGATTCTTAAAAGGGAGATCATAGAGAAAAACAATCTGAGCTGTATTAATGAATTGCTCTACCACAATACCAAGAAAGCCACTCAGAGTCGAGGTCAGCCAAAGAAGACGTGAAGAACAAAAGACAGGCAGTGACACTGCTAGAACCAGCTTTTTGTGACGTCAGATTCTGACCACACCTGCTTGGGCTTAGTTAATTTTTTGAGCGGCAAGATGGACTACATTGTGTTCTGAAAGAGCCAAAGACTTAACATACTACATTTTAAGCACTTCTACTGATACATGACGACCAGAACACAAAACAAAAGTGTCAAAAACACTTTGAAATCCGTGACTGTCACACTGATGAACTGGCACTGGGGTGTTGGTGCGAAATTAAGTTTCTCTTCTAATAATCAACTTCTTACCGCGAAATTAACGAAAATTGAGTCTCGAGAGATTGCTTTATAAGCCTAACCCGATTTAGTGTTTCTCTGAAGTGTCCCTTTAAAATAAGGGGCTACACGCTGTCCTGTACAACAAAGTAATCAAATGCAAGCATGGGGCCTCTGGTCTAGAAGAGCACACTGGAAAAGTGGAGCACCTCCAGTCGTCCCTTCTCGGAGTCCGTGCCCAGGAAGGGCAGGCTGAAGTCCAGCACGACCATGACGGGTCGCGGCAAAGTGGGCGGGTAGCGTGAACCCTTGCACATCAAGGCCCTGCAAGAAAGATGAGCACGACTGAGGCCCAACCGTCGTGACAAGGCTCGGGACTTACCGAACTTGCTGGCGCGTCTCACTCACACCCAGCACAAAGTAGTGGTCCGACTGGCTCTTCACCTGCACAGCAAAGAATAACAGGGCCATCAAGATAGAAGGAAACACAGTGGTCTCTCCGATGCATCACTTGCATTCGTAATCCATTCCAAGAGCACACACAAACAATGAAGACACGGTAATGCCTGGAATTATTTTGATGGCTAAGGGTCGTCTAACTCGCAGCAGAAATCTTGGCACATGAGTGTTCTTGCATTATATATGCATCAGAATTAAGACAATAGTTTATACAAGTTCCATCCTAGTCCAGGACAAGCTCAGCACTTCGTGCACGAAGCTCGCACCCCCCATTTACACTGTTGTGAACTCATTCTGCGCAGGTGGAACAAGAAACAAAAGCATACCTCGTGGACTACATCACACAGACAAATCAGAGGTTTAACGCATCTTGTCACAAAGCTGGTGACTAAGTCAGAGGTAATCACAGTATACAGTTGAGCCTTGCTGATACGATCCTGTTTCATACGATCACGGTGTCAACGTTTGTGATCGAGAACACCGAAAACGACCCAATACAGTTACGTTTCTTTCTTACTGGTTAATACGTTCCCGGAAAACACGATCTTTCGGCACCAACGTTCAGTACACTGCCAAACTGCAAACGTACGATATGTTTTCCAGCAGCTAGATCCTATCTAAACAAGGAAAGGCGCGAGGCTCACGCAATTGACAACAGTAGCCACTCGCTGCAGCTGCTTCACCGCAGTACTCACCTGCTCGTGTCACATGAAAATGCCGGTGCATGCTCAGTTTCCTATTCTGGTACCAGTGAATCTCGTGGGTCATCGCACGCCATATTTGTAGCTTCGTGCTTTGCTGCCAACCCTATCACGATAACCATCTGCACCTATCTGTTTCACAATGCGTGTGGCATAGGAATTGTACCGCACGCGTTTAATAGGCGATAACTCAAGCGCACCAACCAGCTTGATTTCATTTTGGTTTCCTGTCACGGCTTTAAAGCACTATGCAATAGGAAAACAACAAAGCATGTCTCGGGTCGCTCTAGCCCCACCAGCTTGACGCGTGTTGCAGGCCCGTAACCAGGGGGGGGGGGGGGGCTTAAACTTAAAGATGTACTGACGTGAAAATTTTTTGTCCCGCTTTTTTTTTTTTGTGCTTCCTTAACCCTTTCACTGCCGGGTTTTTTTCTGACTGCTCCTAACCCCCTGCCGGGTATTTTTTTCATGTTGGTTCAGTGGAAATTTCATGCTAGTAATGCACCATGATACTCCACAGGTCATGTACAGATATTCATCAGCAGTTCTTGAATTTCTTCGTCCGTCAAAGCGCGGACGCACGTGTCGAGTAGACTCGCCATGGCTGCTGCGCTCTGCCAAGACGAAGCGACGCGGGTGTAAACACGTGCGCTCCGATCTGTTGTCTAAAATTTAATTTACAATTTCTATGTGTTTAGGTGACCTCTCCATAGATGGCGGGACATGAACGCAATTTTTTTTTGCACGAGTTGTCTCGGGAGTGGCAGGGAGTGAGTTTAAAAAGCAACACGAGTATACTCGAGAGTAGCAGGGGGTGCGCATGGGTGGTTTCATGAGTGATCTCGGTAGTGGCAGTTAAAGGGTTAAGTAGCTGTCGACTTCCTAATCATGGTACAAAGCCTCAACTTCTCGAGAGAGAAACAATTAACCATAGCACCTTTCATACGACTCGTCCAAAATATGTGTCAAACACCAACCCAGCTTTTGACACGAAAAGAGAGACTCAACGTGTTACTGAAAGCAGAGGTGGAGGTCACATGGTATCACAAACAACTTAGGAGCCTGCCAGTCGATCCCATGCAGTGGTTGAAAAGCATGCAATGACCATGTCGCCGAAAGCTGCCAAATTGGCCCTCCCAACTGTTCGCTTCTCTTGGAAATGCAGAGGGACACACTCTTGTCCTTTCGCATGCTGAATGGACTTGGCTTTTGGCAGCACAGACATAGCAGTGTGTGTACGCTTCGGTGGTATAAATTTAACCCTTTAAGGACAATAAAGAAGTGAAAAGTTTGTGTCAGAAAGGCAAAGTTTATCAGAAACAAATATTTTTTAAAACTAATCAAGATGGGCTTCAGTGCACACAGGTTAGCATCACTTTTTGTGTTTGCTTTTCTTATCTACAAGTTTCAACAGAACACACTGTAACGCAAAATCGCTCCTGACTCGAAGAAGTTCAGCTCTCTGAATTCCGCCAAGCTTTCTTTCTTTTTCAACACGACTCGAAGAGTTCATCCATCCCACGTAGGATGCCCTTTTCGAAGTAGACGGCTGGTGACACAATAACAAAAAAGTCTATGTTCACAACTTCCCACTTCGACAGGCTCCTTATGCCACCTGGTGTTGTTTATAGCCGCAGAAAAACGAACAAGCTAAAATGCTCTTGAGAGCTGCATAAGTTACAAAACAGCGATGGATAAGTTGGGCTCGTGGTTCAGCTTTTTTGCATATAAACACTTGACGAGCTCAACTCGTCTTCCATCCGGAAATGGTTAAGAGCTGACCGTACTTGAGTTTCTACAGCCAGTGTAGATAACTTCAGCCGAAAGTGAAGGGTCCAACATGACTAACATGGGTACTCACATTGTCTCTGGTGTTGCAAACAGGATTCCAGCCATAAGAGGAGCCAAGGATGGAGAGGACACCATCAGAGTCGACAGTACACAAGTGAGCCCTCGTCTGTGTACCTGCACAACATGGCAAACATCTGTTGTCAAGTCTAGCAATAGAACAGAGCAGCAAGAAACTTCTTGAATGCATTTTGGAAACTTACAGAGGAAAATTTATTATGCCCCATGTATGAAATGACGCTGACTATACTGCACAAGGCACCTCCATGTTTGACGAGCATCTTGAATGCTTCGTTTCAAGTTTCTCATGCCGAGTTTTTAAAAATTTTGCTATCAGAATACTTATTTTGAGCTGCTGAGCAAACAAATATACTCGCTTCACTGTAGCTGATGTCTCAAATTTTGCATTTTCCGTTTCATTACAGGAGCAGAATACTCACTGAAATAAAGCATAGCCAACAACACTTTAAGTTTAATTGATCATATCGTACAATTTGCGATATTCGAGTTCATTTTATCGGCATTCTAGTATAGCTTTTTATAGTAGAATGACGTTCCCTCCATAGCCATTTTACAGTATGCGAATCCCGGAAGCAAAACACTATCCCAAGAAATTTCTGGAAAACAATTTTATGAGAAGAACTTTTGTTTTGGTTTAGAGAAGCTTTCTTTTGTTAGGCTATGCCCAAATGGCTGACAGGAATATACTACTACCTATCTAAAAACTGTTAGCCAAGTTGCGAGTGCCAACACTGCAGTCACACACACCCTGCCCAGGCAAGCCGTTGCCTCTCAGCCAGGGGCACAGGGATAGGAGGCTCAAGGACACCAGCACCTACATTGTACTGCACCACGGCAAGTGCCTGCCACTCTGCTGTGACGCCTGCACACAAACACATACATAGCATCACCACTACAGATGCATTTCACTGTTTATTAATTCAAATCATGCGGAAAACGTGCACCGTAGCCTCCATGCACAGTAGCCATTACATGTTTCAAACAAATGGATGGTCATCATGGCATTTTGTAAAAGTGAAACAGGCCACACAAAGAAGGTCTGCAAATTTCATGGCCTGTCAGCAGCTTGCCATGTCAGTACATGGCATGGGAACAACAATATATTACACATGTAGACTTTGCCCCATCACTAATATGCAACTGTGCAAATGGTGTGATTACATGGGATCAGCTTATTGGCTTCCAGTCTGTGGATGATAAAAGCCAAGCCACTGGCCCAAACATGCATGAATATCCAAAATGTGCGATGTCAAGCTGCTCTTGCTGATGGATCTTTCGGACACAAAAAGGACCACACGCGGAGCTGAATTCTGCTGCTACGGCCGTAAATTTAGTCCACGGATTGATTTTGTCCATGCCAGTGAAGTCTACTGGTATGAACATAGACGGCAAACTTCCTGTGAGAGCTTGTCACCAGCTGCTCTGCTGGACGTCAGCAACTTTTCATCACACCCATAGCTTCCCAGGCCTCCAGGCCAAACCAGTGCCATTTTATCAGGAATCTGCAACCAGTTGCAGTTTGGCGTAGAGTTGACATAGCGGCAACTCTTTTCATGACTACCTTGTTTTCAGTATTGTTCAAGCCAATCATCTTCCAAAAAGTGGCGGCACACCATGCGACATCTGAAATCTTAGTTGCCTTTCTACATTGCTTCTGGGGTAGCTGGCAGTGCCAGGGATAAGTCGAAATAATCGCATGGGTCCGAAAAATTGGTCTGCAACAGTATTTGACATTTTTACTATCAATCATTTTGAGCCACATGCAAACAAAACTTTTGTTCGCTATAACTAATAAAGTATCGGATCCCACATTTGGTTTTGTATTTGTAGCAGAATAGTACTTGTTGACATAAAGCGCAACACACCGATTTTTTAATTTATCCTTTGTTATATGCGATAATTCATTACATCTGTGTTCATTATATCAAGATTTAACTATATAAGCGTGCATTACGATATACTGTATCGTTACAAGAGAGTTAGCAACATAATCCATGATCATGGTATATATTATGGGAAATTTGTTTTTACATTTTTTGCACCATATCTGTAACTGCCATGCCAAACCAGTATACAATGTCTTTGTACGATGTCAAGAAATGGGCCAGAACCACATCAAGCTGCCACGTAGAAGCTTTTAGATTTGGTCCTGGCATCAATTTTTTTCCTTGGAAGCACGAGCACTAAATAAAGTCATATGATGTGAAAGGTGCTCACCGGCCCCCTGGTGGAAGATCAAGGCAAGCGAGCGGCCGGAAGCAACAAGTGCAACCACTGGTCCTGGTGCACGCCACACGGCCTTCTGCAGGCCACTCAACGTCCAGAGACGCACCAGACCCGAGCTACAGCATGCGGCCACCCAGTCATCGCCAACCGCCACTGCCTGTGCAACCATGCAGCGTCCTTCAGAGCTGGGGCCATGACTAATCAAACTGTTTGCAATGCACAGCCCAAACCCAGCACACTAGACATAACGAAAAGCTTTTGTCTGTCAGTGTACCGTCCCTGATGGGGGGCACACCATCAGGGGTGGTACCCGTTCGCACTTTCCACAAAATTTTTGCCTTGAGGCTTCTCTGTAGCTCCACTATCACAACAAAAATTTCTTATTCAATGCAAACGTATCACTGCTGTTGGTCTTTAATGTCACTCCCCTTTTCCTGGTATACAGAGGTGCACACATGGAAAAAGGAAGGAGGCACTGGAACGAATATTGTGTAAAAGAAGCACCTGATTAATGTGACATAGGCAGGAAGAACAGAAAAATTTATTCTACACTTCTTCACTACTGATTCTACACTTCACTTCACAAAACTGACATGGAATACAGCGGCACACATGGCAGTAGAGCAGACGATTCATTCGGCTTTCCCCAATGCGTACTTGCAAGCTTGTACAAGTATCTGCCACTGAGCGAGAACCGCTCCACTTCACTGAAACGTGGTGGCTGCTGCCATGTGGTGCTGATCATCCTATGCTATTTGTGTGCAGTGCATCGTCCACTAAGTGCACGCAGTCATTGTGCTGGGATGCTTGTAGCATCATATGCATGCGTGTTTCCCAGCAAATCTGCACTGGCATTTTACGGGAGCATCTGTGCAGGGTGCTTTCTTTGTGCCTGAGCCACTCCTGGCCATACACAGGTGCACGGCCAGAAGCGTATTAGCGCGATAGTGTTAAGGGCCCCGTGTCGCAGAAAATCCGGCGTCGGCGCCGACGTGGATGTCGGCGTCCGTGGCGTAGAAAATCATCCTCAGCCACCCCGACCGCCCAGGCCCTCCGCGTGGCGCAAGGTGTTAGCGAAGGAGAAAATCATCCCGAACCACCCTGACCGCGCATGCCCTCCATGTGGTGCAGGGTTTTGGTGAACAAAAATTGAATTTCTCACAGTGAAATCCGTCAGAAAAACGGTAAAGTACAACTTAACCACATCCTACACACATGGTGGCGTCGGACTGTAATTTGAATGTACGAGAAAACATAATTCTGTTACGAGGAAACTCAAACACAAGCCCTCTATTCCAGCATTTCTACCACACCGACAGGGAGCGCTCGGGTAATTTACTTGCGAAAATGATATCCAGATGGCGCTCACATCCTCGGCAGGTCAAATTGGGACTTCGCCTGTCAAATGTGTTTTGGATACGCGCACGCGTGTCGGGGCAATGGCAAACAATTAATAAAATAATAAAAAAAGGTGCTAGGGCCTTCACATTTTAATATAAGATCACTTATTTTGCCCCTGGAGAAACATCTTCCCAGCAATGCATTTCTGTTTAAAAGTGAAGCCGGCTTTAAGGGGGTCGGTCTAAGCTTGGTTTTTGTAAGCTGGCTTTTCTACGTTCTGTGTAGCGGTGAAGCCCATTGAAAGAAAAATGTGATGCGAATGAAGCCCGATAACGCTTTCGCGTTCCACTCTTAAAGGCGAAGCTCAAGCATCCTCCAATTTTTCTCGTTGAGTCAACGTGGCAACAATGGGCTGCTTTCGTTTCTGCAAGTGACACGCAAATTTAAGCAGTCCCACTCATAGAGGAGGTAGAAAACTATGGCGCATTTGTGTTATCGCTTATTAGAATAGTGCTGCACGCTTAAGTTGGTACACACTATGCCATGCACTGCCGGGCAGATACTTAAAAATACAGTGGGCAGCAATAAGCCACACTGGCGCATCTGTTGCCGCCACCACGTCTGGTGCATTTCTCATGCTTATCACTACATACGCACTGAAGCCGGAGTCATTGTTAGACCGATCTCTGCACATTCCAAAAAGGCAGAAGGTCTTTTGTGGCACAGCGTAAAGTCGGCCACACTGCCAGTCGAGGCAGCGCAGTTAACCTTTACGCAACAAAAACTGATTGCGGTATGCACTAACCAATGGCATACAATGACCCACTACAGTGCAGTCAGCCAACAGATAAGGTCTGTGGAGACTGGGTCGGGGATTCGTCGCAGCTACGTTTTAACCATTAATATGTGTCAACAAGTATTTACTGTACGAAAACAAGAGAGACAAGTGGACGAGTGCTCACTTACAACTCTCTTACAGAACACTTATGATGGGGCCGGTTGTGTGTGAGCACGCAACGTAATAAGGGACACAAGCGCTGCACCGTCTAACTTTGCAGAAAACATCTACTTCCCGGCGCACACCGCCAAGGGACTCACCTGGATGCCGTCGGAGAGCGTGTCGACGGCCCACTCCTTGTTGGCATCCCAGGAACCCAGATGCAAGCACTCCAGCTGCTGGGGCCCAGCCAACACAAGGGCCTTCTCACTCAGTGCTGCCATAGTATGGCCCTGGGTGTTGCCACGGTGTAGCGCGTGGTGCACTGAGGTGTCGTGGAACTCCACGTCAATGCTGCTCTCCTCGGCCGTGTTGTGCGCTCGGACCATGCCCACGGAATTCCACACCTGGCACCCACACAATCTCATTATAAGCGCATAATTGACAAACTGACCTGGCCTTTTCTGTGGAGCTCTCTCATTATTCTTATGCTAAATCCTGCAAACAGTAATCAATGGTAATCGATAGAGTAAGGATATGGTAGCTCCTTGGCTAAAGGTGATAGCTAAGAGTGGTCATCTGAATGAGGTGTTAGCGTTGCCATACACACAACACCGTCACTTAGAAACAGCACTTTTCAGTGCAGTATGTGGTAGAAACTGCAAAACAACATAGAAACACAGCTCAATATCGGCTGTGATTGCACTTGCTAAGCTGACCAAGCCAGGTGTAATGTCCCAGGAGCTAGAGTAGGCAGGGTTAGCAAGAATGATCAGCTTGAATGGTCATGCCCTTTTCTCTATTTGTTGCATAAGGTCTGCCATATACAGTAGGCTAAATAAGCCAAGTAGAGAAGTAGAGTTCCAGAATTTGGCATAAGGTCTGTACAGTAGACTTCCGTTAATTCAACAGTTTATTTCAATTTTTCAGTTAATTCAATCCCAACCAAAGCTCCTGGCGAAGGCCCACGCTTCTCTATGGGCAGACACTTGTGTGCACGTTGAAAATGTAGAATGGCCGCGCGAGCGGTACAGCAGAGAAGCGGACGATGAACCCAGTGCAGCTGCACGGAGTGACACTGAAAACAGTTTGCCATCATGTGCATGGGTGCGTTTTCCGTAATTACTCTTCTTTATTTTTTATGACTAGGCTTCAAGACTGTCACATGACCCTCCCTCCTAGTTTTCTTTTTTTTCCGCCAGGGCTGAGAACCGCCGAGACAACCCTTACCATGAAGCGGTGCTGGAGGTGGACGGGTGTGGAGCCAGGCTGGAAGGCGTCCTGCACCAGACGGGGGCGGTACTCTGGCTGCACGGGTGCTGTGTGCCCTGCACTTGGCACAACAGCTGTGTCTTCTTCTTCAGCATCCGAGTCTCCAAAGATGAGTGGCTCGTAGGTTGCCTTGATCTGGCCCAGGTCTGGTAACAAAAGCACTGAGCTTTTCAGAAAGGATTGACTGACGGTCTAGTTGATTCACGACTACATTAAAAAACAAACACTACCAGACAAGGCAGAACATGGAGCAGCAATGTCAGTGTGCTCCTTGTTTAGTCCTGTCTGGTAGCATGTGTGTGTGTTTTTGTGTTTTTTTTTTATGATCCTGTCAGAAAGTCAACCTCTGCTTTAGTGTCTTTCGCGAAATGTTTTATAAGGTGAAAAACTTCAAAGCATAGCACAACAGCCATGTTGTTGTGCCTGCCCTGCCACAGTTAGACTAGCAAGAGAAAGAAAACAATATGTAAGCATGCTCATCACTAACAGCACAGCTAGGCTTTCAGGTATATGTGGCACTCACCTATGCCGTCATCCTCGCCGTCCACTCTTTCTTCTGGCATTGCCTGGGAAGAGACAAGCACTCTCAGCTCTGCTCACATGACAGCATGCCCTCACGGACTCAAGGCAGAGTTTTCCCAATGAGAATTAAAAGATCACTCAACATTGTTCTAGCAACATTTTACCAATAAGAGCCACAGGCAGAGCAAAATGCATGCAGCAGTGTGCCACAAGTGTACAGTTGTATGCTTTGACAATCTATTTTCTAGAAGTAGTTACTCTGCGTTTCACCATAATGTCTTTTATGCTGACGTTTCTCGTACTGAAAACACTCCAGCACACTTGAACAACAATACCAAATTGAAACAGCTCTCCTCCAAAGTGGAACTAAATGTCACACACACACACACTGCACCTACTTGCTTCAACCATAACGCTGGCCCCAAGACTGATCAGTACCAACATAGTGTTAAACAACACACCAGCGAAACTCTTCGGCAGTTAGAAGCATGACAGATAGGGCTAGTTGGCGACTCGCCATGGTGCCTGGGTATGAACACTAACACAGAACAAGAAGAAAAATCCACACTGAGGACAAACATCGTCCTTGTCATGTGTTACCTTGTGCTGTGTCCTGCATTTGCATTGTTACCCAAGCGTACTTGTGCAGTTTTTTTAATAATTTTCAATGAGACTCCTATGCCAGGGGAGGGTTCCTGTACACTGAACAGAAAAAAAAAAAAAATACAGCCCCTGCACACATTGCCAGCTCACCTTGGTTACCGGAGGTGGCACCTGCTCTTTGCTACTGCCACTCTCGATGCCCTCGACGAGGCCTAACTGGCCCTGCAAGGCAAGCACAGGACACTGACGTTAGCAAAGAATAATCTGGCAGTGCACTCATTCAGCCATAATGGGAACACTTGTACAGTAGAATTCCGTTAATTCGACTCGGCTAATTCAAGTTTTAGGTTAATTTGATCCCGACCGAAGATACTGACCGACGCATATGCATTTTTATGGGCCTGAACTTTCATTGCTTCCATCCTAAAATTGGCCTTTGCTGGATAAATCGAATTTGACCAGCCAGCATGCACGAACGCGGCCCCCTATGGCGACCCTAATAGCAACCCTTTAGTGGTGGCATGTCTCGGAGGAATGAATGAATGTGTGTTGTTTAGTGGCGCAAGGGCCAGGTATGGCAAAAGAGCACCATTGTTTTGGCGGGGCTTAGGGGACAGTGAATACATTAACACAAGTCAAATTTCCCGTCGAAAACGCCCATTATTGGCCTGCTCTAGAAAGATTTGTAAGCATTAATGGTAGCTCACAATGTGTGATTACGGTATTTACCCCATTCTAATGCACACCTTTTCCCCCCAAACAAAACAGAGCCCAAAATTGCCTGCACAACGCAATCAGATACAAAACCGTGTTTACGAAAACCGTGTTTGCGGAATTCGTATGCTTTACCGCTCAACATGGTTATATTGCGGCGAAGCCAACATCAATAATCTGTGTGGCGAAGCTCACTTTAGGACACTGGCCGCCACTAAACCCTTGCCCATTTTTCTTGCTAAAAAATTGGGTGCGTGATTTATGCATTGTTTAGAAGCATTGGTGTCAGTTCTACGTTAGCCTTCTACTGTGGACACATATAAAGCAGGTGCGAGCTTGATTTGGGGGCGTGTTAGGATTGCGCAAATACTGCCAAATGAATCAGCAGTGTTGTGGCTTTTTTTTCTATCTTGTTTAATTCGACCCTACCGGATCTTTCAATCAATTTTGTCAGCCCCATCAGGGTCAAATTAACGGAAGCCGACTGTATTTGCGATCTTATCTCTAAGGAAGGCGCTTGCTCAGTATTTTACGGTAATGCCTTTGTCGTGAGCCCTTGAGATTCAAGAGATGTGCCAAGAATGCCAGGAATATGGGTGAGGAAAGCCAAATATTGTCAGTGCCAAAAAAACTAACTTCTGGTTCAGAAGAATGCAGCATTGGGCTTGTTGGTAGAACATGGCTTAATGTCCTGATCAACCGACCAACAAAAACAGAAAGGACAGAGTCTGTCCCCTCTGCTTTTGCTGTATCAAAACATTATTCACTTCCGGTTGTAGTACCTTAAATTTAGTAGCATAAATGCATCTTCCTTCCAAAGCACTGGATGTTTGCTCCTTACAGCCAGTGTTTGTTAAAGTTAAGCTGCTGTAGACGTTTCCTCATCATGCGGGTTATGTCTGACAGCAGCTGTGTATGGTTGCATGATAGTGCAAAGCGTGTCACTGCTTGAAGCAATAAGGGGCTCACCTGGGCATTGCAGTAAACGAGTTCTTTCTGACGGGGGTTCCAGCTCAGGCTGCAGACGTCCTCACCACAGGATAAGCTGCGTTAGAATCGCCACCTGATCATCGGTGCGCTTGCCGTGAAAAGGGCTTCCCTCAAGCAGGCCAAAAGGCCAGACACAGTTAAGCCTCGCATAACAGAGACCCTTCATACACACATTTTGTTTTAGGAATACATACACACTCTACCAACAATGATTTACCTTTAGACGCAGCGCAGAAGCAGCAGCAAACTTGGAACATAAGATACTGACAAGCAACACATCGTTTTTAGACCACGAGCAATTTCTTCAGCAACTTTGCTGTTGTCAGTTTCACCTGCTTTGGAAACTTGTGCGTAGAAACTCGCCCGAAGCAAGTACCCTTTTGCATCTTCTTACCATCGGAATCCTTCCAATGGAAGGTTTGGAAACCAGGAGTGCAAATGTTTTCACAAGCAGAATTTAGTTTTATTGAATATTAACGCAACATTTGTGACTGCTTCAGCTAGTTTTTTCCCATGGCAATTCAACAGTGGAATTCTTTGCCTGATTCAGTTGCCAAAATAGAATTGGTTAATGCATTCTTAGAAGCAATACACTGCCTTGTGTACCCTGATGTACTATACACTGAAGTTCTCTACTAATACGGTGATATAGTAAGTCAGTAATGTGCTCTGTAAATATATTTTTAAGATATGTGTTTTATATCAGCAGTGCTGCTTCATTTTCTTGTTGTCTTTTTTGTGCTTAGTCCAAATACATTAATGCACTTCTCTGTTTATGTATTATAAGTCCACTCCTGTAATGACTCGTCAAGGGCTGACAGTATTGAAAAATAAATGAAAGTTCGGTGTACTTGGCAGCCAATGCCAGAGCCAATGCACAGGCATTTGATTTTTGCCAAGGGCTTTTTCAGCATTGTAATGCACTCCCTGCAAGTCCAACAGCTTCTGAGATAGTAGCGTAACTTTTACTCAGGCTGTCTGCACAAAGCACGAAGCAACTTAGTCCCGAAGGCCATGCACCACAGTTGCTTGCCACTAGGCTTGCGAAACATCTTGTTCTCGAGCTGAAATGCGTCGTGAAAGCAAACTTTATTTCGCCGCAGAACATTCTTTTGCCTCAAGCTTGTGACTGAGAAACCCTAAACACATAGCACTTGCACAACATGGCAATGATACGAGCAGTAAGGTGCTGGAAATGCCTGAGAAGCCACCAATGACATTTCGTGACTTCACGCATGGGCAACACCCATGCACAAGGCCAAGAGGGGTTTTTCTTTTTCCCCCGTGAGCATTTGCCACAACGCATAGAGGGCAAAAAATTTAATTTAAAGAAAAACTGTCACATTCACCTGCAGGGCGAACCACTGACAACGATAGCACGGTATAGCATTGAACTTGAACTCCTTGGACGTTGTTATAACTACAGTTGAACCCACTTACAACAATAGTCAAGTGCTAAGAAAATTCCACTGCTATAACCAATAATTCTTCTAACCGGGTTACATGAAAAAAAAAGCAGAGGAGACAAACATCCCAAACATTTTAAGTAGACAAAAAGAAGTACAGTCGAACCCGCTTATAGCATTACTGGTTTCAACAATCCTCGAATGTAACCATGAGCAGCAGCTGCACTGTGAACTTTTTCTATGGTAAAATGAACCCCCTACTACAATGTTCCCATGCGCATTATTGGCTATAATAATTACATCTGGGTACTGGGTGTCAGCGGTGAAAAGAAAAGCAATGCGGAATTCGGTAAAAGTAAAAAAAAAAAAAAAAGAAAAAAGAAAACACCAGCTGCCGTTGTGCCGTTCACCCCTGATGACAGGCCTTTGTCCCCTCTCCTCGGTCTCCGTTCCGCCCCTCCGACATCGGCGCGTCCAACATCGGCACGAGGATGGAAGGTAGACAGGAGAGGGGAGCAGCCAGCGATGCCATGTGACAAAGGCATGCCATCTGGGTTGTGAGGCACAAAAGCCCATAGAACACATACAAAAGCAGATGGTGCATCGGCTGCTCATTGTTATATTCGATACATTGGTAAAACCAGTATTGTTATAAGTAGGTTCAACTGTATACCCAAATTTGGCTAATGGATATGCGACACACGCAGGTGTGGGAAAATTCCTGGCACCCTTAAAAGATGGTCTGTAATGGCATCGCACAGGCGCCGATGACGCTGCCCGTAAAAAGCCGTGCCAGTAAAATGATATCACTTTCAGGTGTGAGCACTGACATTATTTTGCACTTCTAACATTTATTAGAATGAGAAGATTTAGGATAAAAGCCATGAGCTGTGAATGTTACGTTTCATGACGTTTGTTTGTGGGCTGCCATTTTAAAAAAATATGAGGAATATTCGGTGAAGAACATAAGACCTGGTCTTAATTTCTTGAAGTTCCTAAACTAATTAATTCAGTTGCAGTTTCAGTTTATTGTCCATTCAATACAATGATTAAGTAAACGATACTATACAGACGAGGGTCCCAAAGTCAAAGACTGCAATGGGACCCCCAGTCCCATTGCAGTCTTTGACTTTGGGACTCTCGGTCCCGTTGCAGTCTTTTCAGTTTATAGCATCCCCTATAATAAATAGTATATCACGTGCATATGTTACCATCAAATCCAAAGGACATTTTCCTTTCTTGTCTAGCAGTGCACCGCCAAAGTGTCACTAAATTTGCTCATCTTACCGGCATGTAATTCTGCATCAGGCAGGAACTGCAGCAATGTATCGCAGACTTACTGACCATCACCCAACAGGTGTAGTTTTCAGGTATGCCAGGCTTCAGTCCCGCATTTCTTAAGATCTCAAGTCTGATCGCCCACATTCCAAGGCACAAACAAAGCAAGTATTGAGCAACTGACGTTGCCACAGGAGCTGAGTGCTTCGGGCACGCTCCTTGGTAGACTTTTGTCGATCCCGAAGCCCAGGTAGCAGGTGGTGATAGGGCCACTAGAGCCTGAAGCCTCCAAAGAGAGATGTCCTGCACCCGTGTAAGGTCACGGGGAAGGAAGGAGACAAAAGAATATCTCACGTGTGCATCAGCTGGCGCGTGCTCGAGTCCCATACCAGCAGCTGTCCTCCACGGGTGGCAGCTGCCAGCAATTTGCCACAGCCACTGAATGCCACAATTGACAGGGCCTGCAGGATTATGCCGTATTATGAAAGTACATTTGAACCTCGTTATAATGAAGCTGTATTCAACATAAAATTTTTTTCGCTATATCCAATATTCATTATAAGCATATATTCTCTACACACTGATGAGAAAGTTTTTGCATTTACTTCATTATATACAATAATTCGTCATATTCGTGTTCGTTATACTGAGGTTTGACTGTATATTATGTTGTCTTTCTTCCCATCCTTTGTTGCGTTTCATGCATTATTTTTTTTTCACTGCAGCTGAGAAGCAGCACTTAAATCTGCATTGAGTTGCAAATGCAGACAAGTTGGCATCACCGCCCGATAAATGGGGTGGGAACAATGGAGAACAACGTGCCACCACAAGGAGTGGTGTGCACACATGCTCAAGCACCTCAAAAGTACAGGGTGTGGCCAGCCCATGCTCACCTCCTGAATTGAATCGTGCGCCAGCACCTCCACCTGGTCCCAGGAACCTCGCGGAACCAGCCGCACTTCTGACTTCGCAGGCACAGCCAACTGTGCAGGGACACGTGTTAAAGACACATTAATGAAATGGGCAAACTTGTAGCATTTCATTATCTGCTTCACGAAAGCTTCGCTTCACAGATTTCAAAATGTGTGTTGAATCTGAATAATTTTTTTTAAATTTAATATCCTTATTCTCAAAGTATTTCGCCCATTTAGACGAACAATAACTTCAATAAGCATTTCCCTCAAATACTTTTATGTCTCCTCCTTAAATTATGTAAAGCTAAAGGGATAGATTAATGCTCGAGATTGCCTAAGACATCAATATTAACGCAAACAGAACTTTAGTAATCGAGACATTGAAATAAATGTAGAACACAATTTGAGACTTCCGCGGGACATTCAAGTACTAGCCTGATGACATAGAAACTCCTCATTATATTTCTGTCATAAGTACTCCACCAGTGATAATAAAAAGATCATTGCACTGCATTATAAGACGGAAGAAAATGCTACTTGCCTACTTCTATTCGATTCTTAGAAAAAGTAACTCTAAACAACGACGCAGGCGGTCAAAAGGTGTCATTTTTGCTTAACTCCGCACTGCCCGTGCTTTCGTGTTTCAGTAGCTTCAATATCGCGTAGTGCTGCGCTGATATTCCTGCTCGCGAGTCGCGCGCAAACAGCACGTGGCTGAGAATGCCATGCCCATGTGGTGTCGCGAGATGCCCGAACGGTCCACGCCCCTTGACCAAGAGTAGCTGTAGCGACGAATCCCACTTGGCTCGATTTCTGGCCGCGTTTTCGCGTTTCACGAATAATAAGAAAACATTGCGCCGTCTGTCCGGCACCGCTTCACTCATCGACGAGTAAAGGGCGGTGATGGCATATGCAACGTCAGCACTCATTCCTCGGGTCGGGGGAATAGAATTTCGCTAGAGGTATGGTGACCCTTCAGACGCGATTTTCTCTAAACTAAGTTTTTTCTTGGCACGAAACAAGTGCTGTGTGGTTTCTGGACTGGCATTTTAACAGTCCACATTGACTTAATCTTTGCCTTTAGTGTCCCTTTAAAGGGTTAACCTGTGCATGTGACCATATAAATAACAGGAAGCGCCACCTTGTCTCCTGATGGGGACCAAGCCAGACGGCCGAGCACCTTGGAGGTCCTGCACAAATAAAGGAATTCGATTTAGTTTTCCACCAAGGAACAGCATAACATGCGAGGATCTTAACATATGCATCGAATGAGGTGGAATGAAGCTGATTAACGGCCAAAAGCATACTATACAATTATCTCACAGTTGGCTGACTGGTCATAAGTTGTATTTTGGTGGCAGTTCTAGCAAGCTTGTGCCCTAATGAAATAATGATAAACCTGAAGATACCCAATAACACTCCTATAGACCTTTTTGGTGCACGGTGTGGTGGAAGCTGAGTTGCCCGTGCTCCCAGAAAGCTTCTGGTCATATTTTGCTGGCATGCAGACAAATAAGTGCACTTTCTTGCCTGCTAAAATACACAGGCATGTTTCCAGAAGCTTAAATTAAAGAAACATGTCCTGTACATAATGCCACTTTTTGTGCATACCAAGGCAAAATTAAATTTACGAAATGCAGTTAGGGGTGCCTGAAGTTTGGAATGCAGTTAGAAATATCTTGAAGGGGTGACAAGTGGGCTGTCCTCTTCAAGCGGAATACTCTAGTATAATACATACCATTTTTGCTTCCAAGCCAGCCAACTTCATTCAATATGTCAGGCTGAAAGTCTCTAGGAAGGTCTATAATTTTTTTTTTGCCCTCGCAGTCCCTTCACTCGAGAATTATAAGCAACCATTGGTATATCTTTCACAGTTACATATATTTTTCTATGGGAAGAGACTGCAGACTTGCACCAAAACGAATTCAACCTATTAGCATGAATACTTCCACAATTTCTGTTTGGTCGGCAAAATTACAAGCAGTAACTGCACCAGCACAATGCACTGTCAGAGATGCTTGCTGGAAAGAAATTTGAATCTGCATTGAAAGCAGATGTGTAAGTTACTGCTCAGGCACAGGGTGCTCTGACACAGGAAGGAACAGCCATCAGCAGCTGTGACAGAAACATGCCATGCTTCCCGTCAACCACGGTAGTGACCCTCCTAAAAATGGTAGCGTTTCTTATTATTCAGTGTATTAACATTATTATTGGTTTTTTTTTCACGGCGTAGTGATGGCACATGAGCTGAAACACTCTCCAATAACATTAATGAGAAGAAGCGAACTCTCCTCAAGCATGAATGATATTAGCAAGCTCTGCCAGTGATCAATGAACAAAATCGCACTGCTCGAGGTCAGTCATTGCATACACATGCACCTTCATACATTCCACATCAGCCAGTGATGCTGGTATTGGTTTGAGAAAGAGCTACAGCATAGTTTCTGCCAACAATGGGCCCATTTTGCTATCATTGATAATGTTCGTAAGGTTTACAATACAGCATGCACGTGTCGCATGAGAGGGATAATCCAATAATACAAGCAATGATTCACTGAAAGCAGTTACAGACAAAAAAAAAAAATGCACACACAGAGCAAGATGACATCACTTTTCATTAACAGAAGGTGACACATACATTCCAAATCATTTCACATTATTTTATTTTGTCATCACTGCCTGGAATAAATGAACACAAGTAGCATCTTTCTCTCTCTTTGTGTAAGTTGTTAAATGATGAGGTTAGGCATGCTACTCCTAGTACAGTCGAATTTCATTATAATGAAGTCATATCCCAAATGAAAAAGTACCTTCACTATATCTGATACTTGTTTTAACCTCAAGTTCGTTAAAAGCCAATATTGGCAAAAAAGCATTGTATAGATTTACTTCATTGTAACTATAATATCGAAGTTGGAATGTAACAAACCCTGGAGAAGGTGGTAGCACTGTAGACCCCCAGTTCTCATAGCGAGATATGTACTAATAGTGTTCGGTGCTATGGCCCTGTATGAATACAATGCATAACATATGCATAACAATGCATACCTAAAATCATTGCTCTTTGGCAGGATGGCATGCCACGTCTTGACACAGCTCTGGTCCGACAGCGTCCAGACTCTAGCACTGCCATCGCAGCTTGAAGAAGCCTGCACAAGGGCCACAGTACCAAGAGAAAAAATGCAAACTAAAAAAACACAACATTGTGTTTTGACAATGTTGCGCAAAACAAATACCGCGTGCTGTTAAATAGTGATGCTGTCCTTGAATGCATGCACAACTGTTGCATCAGACATAATGTTGAGCAACTAAACGAAACTGCCAGGGTTCTGACGCGACACACAGACAAAATAGGACAACCAATGCCACCAGTGTACATTTTTAGTGGCACAGATGCAATGAAAGCTGGCAAAACAAGTTTACAGTACGTATGAAATGCAGGGTCTCTAAGAACAATACTCAAACACTCACAGTGGCACCCAGTGGCAAATGCCGCCTACAAAAGGTCGTTTATGTTGTACAATCGCATGCGCCCAGAGACAATGTGCTACGGGACAAGCCAAAAGTGACCGGTACGCAAATTTCATGATGTCGACAAGGTTCCATCCTCTCTGAAAGACTAAAATATGACCTATGAATTTTTCATATCTTGCAGAGCTTCTGTGAAAGAAATGGCAGCTAACTATGACGTCTTGCCAACTAATTTTTCACTTCAGGTTCCTGATGACCAGAACTCAATGTGTACAACCACTCACGATAAATTCCGCACGTGGGTCTATACAGCAGCAAAGCACGGGTGCAGTGTGACCCGTCAGCAACTGGCTTGTTCCAGATAAAACGTCCACCACCTTTAACGTGAAGTCCCTGCAACAAATGGCACAATGAAGCGTGCTCTGGTGACTAGTACCAGAGACAAACTGCACATAAACATTCTGCTGTCTTAACAAAGAGCGCAGGGTGTTTTTCCAAAGTGCAACGAATTCAATTTCGGTCTATGTAACACATTAGCCGGCTTTAAATCCTAATGCTATTTATTGGCAATATGTTGCTGAAGATTTTACAGTTTTATCTGGAAACAAGATGCAAGAAACACCAACAGTCAATAAGCTTTGTCATGCCATCTGTCATGTAAAAACAAAAGTTAAAATGAAATTTTAGGTTAGCCAACTTCTAAGTAGACGGTGCAACCAGTCTACAAATGTTTTATATTCATGAATCAGCTTGGGCTTGGCCAGGAGTGTGTATCGGTGGCCAGCCAAGTAGATTTGGGCATGGCACTTGAAGATTTAAGGATGGTGAACTGTTAGGCTAGTTAGTCTTGCATAACTGTTGAAGAATTTGCACTAAGATATGCATACTGTCCGCTTTTCTATGTGTGCATCTTTATTAGCGCTAATTTCTCTGAACCGGTATTCCACTCTTGAGAGCATTTTGGTAGTCTACTCTGAAGCACTTGACAGTCACAACCAAACGCATGAAAAGGGAGACCAAAGTCACAAATCACTGTATGCAGCTGTTTATTCAGGTTGCTAGACAGCACAAAGCAATTCTGAGAATGTCTCCATCTTCATGTGAACATCCAAAAAGACATCTTGGGTACATCAAGAAAAAACGTTCACATGAGGATGTTCTCAGCTAGCTGAGAGGAGGCATACATTATGGAACCACTCTCAAAAGTTCATCTGAGGACAATGCGTCGCATTGCAGTCAGTTCTCACTCAACACAACTATTTCATGCATTTTGCAGTGCCAAGAGAACAGGAATTTTGTGTAAAGGATTTGTGTAGCTAGAGTCAATAAATTTTTAACAAATCATGCCAAATAACACAACATTTTTTAGTGTTAGCAACTCCAGCTCCAGATGTGTTGTGCATGTGGTAAACGGTACAAGGCAAAACTGGAATTTCATGCATCCCCGAAAGTTGTGCATATTTTATTTCATTTATTTTATTTTATTTACATCATACTGCAGGCCGTGTGGCCCAAGCAGGAGGGGCAAGGTAACACAAAAAATATGCGTACAAAAAGGCAGAATTGCAAAATATAAAACTTAGGAAAGCAAATAAAATAGCACAAAACAGCAACGATACTTAGGAAATACTAATAATATGAGTTTGAATTGATTCAGAGGAGTTTCGATGATGGAAGGGGATGAGGTTCCATTCTTCGATAGTTCGAGGAAAGAAAAAACTTAAAAAGGTTTGTCCTGGCAACGTAAGGGGAGAGAGCGAGGGGGTGGGAATGGTGGGTTTTCCTGGATGCAGAAAGAGTTATGTATGGTCTAGGATCTAAAGAAAATTTAGAGTTTATGAGGGAGTAAAGGAACTTCAGGCGTGTAATTTTTCACCTCGTTTGAAGGGTGTGAAAACCATTTGTCCGCAATAATTCAGTTACAGACTCTTCTCGGCCGTATTTGGAAAAATAAAATGTATGGCTCTTCTCTGTATCCTTTCAAGGGTGTTAATGTTGATTTTGGTGAACGGGTCCCGAACAACGCACGAATATTCCAATTTAGGTCGATTGAAAGTGGTATAAGCTAATGATTTCACCTCATGGGATGCATGCTTAAGCTTATGGCAAAGTAGCAGAAGAGGCGAAGAGGCAAAAAGCAGAAGAGGCGGTAGCAGCAATGTGGCTATTCCAATTTAGGTAGTTAGTAATTGTTTTTCCAAGATACTTGCACTCGCTCACTTCAGCCACGGGATCTTGGCCGATAGAATAAGAAAACTTCAGGGGTAGTTTTTTGTTTGTTATACGTAGAAACACAGATTTATCAGAGTTAAGTTTCATTCCCCACTTGTTGCTCCACTCAAGAATGCTGTTTAAGGCAAAATGAAGAGATAGTTGATCATTAACTGTATTAATATCGTTAAAAATGATACAGTCGTCAGCGAACAGACAAATATTGACAGGTGCATCTATTACATCAACTATGTCGTTACAATAAATAAGAAATAGTAGTGGGCCAAACACGCTGCCTTGAGGCACGCCAGAAGTTACTGAGAAAGAATTGGACTGCTGCCCATCAATCAACACATACGACGCGTTAAATATGCAGTAACCCAGGACAGGATAAAGCCAGGAAAACCAAGGAATTCTAATTTATAAATTAATTTGTCATCAGGAACAACATCAAAGGCTTTTTGAAAATCCAAAAATATCACATCTACTTGGCCAGCCCTGTCAAGCACAGAAGCAAACGAGTGAATAACTGTACTTCCTGAAGCCATGTTGGAAAGGAGATAAAATGTTACGCTCGTTTAAGGAATTGACGTCTGTGTTACTGAATAAGCAAAAGTGAAATGGTGAAAAAAAAAAGAAAAAAAAAAGATTAACGTTCCACAAAGCTCCCGGAAAAATATACTTATTACAGCGAACTGCGCATTTTATTTGAGATGTACATACTGAAAACATAATGGGTAGGTCATCTGTGGCCTTCCTAAGGATTTTGTCCTCGGGATGAGATCCAGATGTCTGGGAAGGCGTGTTTGTTTCCACATACTGGGGTGCACATGCACGGCTAGGTGTGGGACTGGAATGACCCAAGTCCTCAAAGAATCACTGGCAGTTGCAGAACCGAAAGTGGGGGGCCTTACCCGGAACCAGCGACGAGCGTCTTTCCGTCCTTGCTGCAGGCAACTGCGTAGATATCAGATGGAAAGCGAGCGGCCACGCTGGTCTCCTGCCCAGTAGAAACCTCGAACGCTTTCACGCAGTAGCTGTCGACGGCGACGAAAAACGTGTCGCCCTGCCGAATGTAACAAAATATAGCGAGACGACGTCAGCGGCCGAGTAAAGAAAGCGCTACTCACACCACAGGCGACAGCTAAAGCCGACTCTCCGACGGAGTAAGACTTGGGTTCGTCGTCTTGGAAGCCCTCCCACGTCCTGACTTCGCCATCCGAACCGCATGTCACCAAATACCTGCAGCAACGTAACGCTATGAACTGTCTTTCGAGCACATCTCGGTTTCCTGACGTTTACCTGCCGGTTGGGTCGTAGCAAACATCGGTGTGCCCCTCGGCATGCGCAAACCTGGTGGGCTTTACCACAGGGGGCATTTCTACTTTGGTCTGTGCACCACAATGTGTACTCTCGGAACGTTTTGTAAATTAATTTAGCCCTCAATGTCGGAACAACATCTGTATGAGCGCGGCTCACATTGCCATACAGATTGCGCGCCAAACCAGCCATACGACCGGAAGCGGACGTGACGAAAAAAAAAAAACCGTTTTCCGTTTTTGGATCAGCGACATGCTGCTTTTGGCACATACATTCTGGGAAAAGCACATCCTTAGAGATTTGTTTTTGTGCTGGGGGATGGGAACACAACTCCCCTATTTTTTTTTCTTTTGACAAACAAGGAAAGTAGTTCTTAGTGTTATATTGAAATATGCAAATTATAAACTTTGATCTTGCTGCGAAACTTGAACAAGATAAAAAAGCGGTTACTGCAAAAATCGTAAACTTAAATCTCTAAGCCTATGCTTTTGTCTATTGCCGGCGCCTTACCGGCGATCTCTTGACGCTAGCTTACCGTCGCGAGGCTATCACAAGTCAATGTAAGCCAAGCATGTTGGAGTCGTGTGGCATATGAGAATATGAGTGACTGACATGAGCCTAGCGTAACGAGCGCAGTGAGCGTAGCCCAAGGCAGCGTAGCGGTACTTCTTGGTTGTGCTCTGTGGAATAACAGAACTTACCCTTTGTTCAACAGTGGTTACTGACGCTGTGGTGCGCCTCGCTTTGCAATGAAGTCGTTCCTAAATCGCTTGTACAAGAAGATCAAGTGGTATTACTTCATGTACGATCTCCACACGTCCCTCTACATGTTGGAGTCTTGGGAGAAGAGGGTATTCAGTATCCTTTTCTTTTTCCTTTTAGTGAATACTGTTGCTTTTGAAGGAAGGAACCACTGCCTACACGGAGGGCGTCTAGCTAATTCAGCTAATTTTGCATGTAGATTCGACAGCCTGATACGGTGGCGCCATCGAAGCGGGACGCGATAAATGTGTGAAGGCCGTGCCAGGTCATGGTTCCTAGTTGTGCGCTCTTCTGCTTCCGTGGCGCAGCCGGTCTGGTGCGTCCGGGCGTATTCGCTGTATTTTCTTTTCGCTTTGCTACTTGCAATAATCACTAGTATGTTTTATGGACTTACGCTTAGCATTTCCTTAATCTGATATCAGATATCGGGCTTGTAGCCGTTGTCGCCATGTCAAGCTACACGACCTACGTCTTCTTGCCTCGTTACACACAGAATGTGCTCCGTTACTTTGGGGTAGTTGAGTAGGCAACTGCACGGTGACCGACGTCGTGAAGATGAAGTAAACTGCCTTGCCGCGTCTGCCCTCCTTTTCAAGTCGCCCGGAAGCCCAAAGAGTGCCTTGGATTCCCGTTACTCCTGGCTGTTTGATGCTTCCTCAAGAAGACCTTGTACAGTTCACGCTTGTATTACTCGAGGAATTAAAATAGCGACGAAGAGACAGCGCTCTGTCGCAGTAATCGACATCGTGACCACCACTAAATTTTGTATTTGGGTCTCGTGAAGCAGCTAACAAAATCAATGCACGGTGTTCATTTATGTTCATGCGTTTCGGTTTTGTGTAATGTTTTTAAATCTGGCATGCAAATTCTGGAGCAAATTAACCAGTAGTCATAATGCTATGCTCACATCAGTCTGGTTTAATTTATGGCATGAAAGAACTCTTGGTTTAAACATTGTTTTATTTAGTTGCGCTTCACATCATATTAATCGATCAACTATCTTGTCAGCTTGACAATGTTTGTGCAGTAACACAGTCATACTTCCAAGTTAACTGTTACACCATTAATGACTGCCAGTGTGGCTGGTGCTTTGCATGCATATGTATCATACCTTGGTTGTTGTGCTAGTTGGTGCACGCAAACCATGTGACCCTTCTTATTTTTGTCTCGCATGTGCCACACTTCTTAAATTGTCAATGTAGCCTTGGTTTATTGTGTTATAGAGGTGACTTCATACTGGAAATGATATGTGCGCTTAGGCGTCGCAAAACCACATAAGTTACTCAGATAAGCACATTAATATATGTCAAGTGTACCTTTGTAATGCTGAAGGCTGCTAGAGTTCATGAAAATGTTCTCCTAAAAGCAACATTTTAATGGAGAAATAAAATTGTTTTTGTCTTTGTATTTGAAAAAGGTATATCTCCATAGTTTCTCATGAGTAACAATAGGGCTATTTTTTTTTACCTACACTTCATGCCGACAAAAACGACGTACAGCACGAAGGAAAAGGACTGGGAGAGACGACAAACAGCGCAGTGTTCGTCGTCTCTCTCAGTCCTTCTCCTTCGTGCTGTACGTCATTTTTACCATGAATTACCAACTAGCCCAAGCAGCCAAAAGACTAACCTTCACTAACGAGTTGCCTTCCCAACATACTCTTTCTTTGACGATGCTGCTGGTGCTTTTTTTTTTTCATACGAGAGTTTGTAGCCTAATCACTGAGCACATTCAAGTCATAGATGTTGTAGTTGTTAAAAACATAATACAACGGAATGGATCACACGGTGAGAAACTAAATGAGACCAAAGATTCACGCATTACTTCTTTGATAACGTATCATTGCCGTTTATCTTGATCACTATTGCTGATCTCGGATATCCCTGGTCACAAGACGGGTACAACAGTGTCTTTGCTACCAGCCAAGCTGGCCACTCGCCTTCATAAAATATAGGGGACAACAGCGTGTCACTATCATGTCACCTTTGTCTGAAGTTGTGTGTTAGCAGTGCAGGCTATCGATTCCTAGACCAGATTCACAATTTGTGTTCAGATATATTGAACAGCTGACACAGAAATTTTTCTTGCTGGGCCAGTGCTGACATAAGGTACCTTTAAAACCCTTGCAAAAGGATCAAAACTTCGAAAAAGAAGTGAATGTGCCATCAGCAGTTTGTCATTCCTTGTTATGGCTGATGCCTGTTAATGTATATTCTCAAGTGTCCTACTAGTCTTAGTGCTAGTGAAAAAATGGCAGTTGACATGACTTTAGGAAAAGTGCAAACGATTACGGAACCGGTATGGTGTTTTCCGCACTGTGAAAACAGGGTAGCAAAGTGCTTTCGTATTTCATGTGTTTGTGTGTCCATGGCACAATGCTGCAAACAAAGGGGAAGCAGTATGTGCAATGCACCACAACAGTGTTCTATGAAATTTCACTAGTTAACTCTTTAACGACGGCACACGTAAATACTTGAAAAGGGTGTTTTTTTTCTTTATAAATGTGCTAAAGCCATCAAGAATAACCATTAGCAATGTATATAAAAAATATTTTGTGGAAGCTTTTCCAGCAAACTGGGGGGGAACACCAGGCAGAAAACTGGAAGTGGGCTTCACCCCAAGCCATCTATAACTTAATTTGGAATTTGTACTGACAGCTCTCATCATATGTGACCCATTTGGTGTACATTTCATTTCATTTACATCACGTGTGACGTCACGCACCCAGAGGTCTTGCATTGGTCCGTCTCCTCTGACCATGCTATCGAAAGAAAGTATGTGCTGACCTACTTCCTCGTTCTGTGTTCCTGCTCTAAGCCAGCAAATGACACTTGCACATACTGCTTCCCACTTATTTGCAGTGTTGGCCGCATACTCAATATTGAAACTCGGCAAGAAAAAAAAGTTTTTCTAATAAAATGGCTAGTAGGCAACATGCATCAATAAAGGATTACTGTTGAGCAAAGCAGGCACTGTGTAAGCAATATTTTTGCATGAACTTCAGCTAACAGTTGGGCTGTATGGTATTACCAAGACAGAAACAAAATGTGAGCTACCAATTAAAGTTTATTCGTAAGAAAACAAAACACTTTGTAGGTAGTGGTGGATGATCACTTTATTATTAAGTAAAGAAGGTCCTGCCGACTGCACTGTCACTGCGTGGCAGAGAAAACAAAAAGACAACAGGAAATAAAGGATAGTGTATTTTTACAAAAGTATTTAGAAGAAAGGAAAAGTGACTGTGAAATTTTGCCCTAGTTAGTGTGTTTTTCATTCCACTGGTGTTATTGCTTCATGTGCTGTCGCTGATAATAAATGTTTAAGTTACCACACTACCAAATAATCATGAAATTAGACAATTTACAGACGTTAATCGTCAGTATGCTAGGTGTTAAAAAATCAAATTGCAGTACTCATCTAAAAACAATTTCTCCTACAAATGGGACAAATGCATGCTGATGCTTTTGTCATTTCACCTGGTATGGTAAGCCTTGATGACCTCTTGCTGCATCAGTTGTCATTCGCTCTGGCAGCAAACTGCGTCTGGCATGAAATTACAGCCACATTGTTTACAATGCGTAGCTGTTAGCCTGACAAATCTGTTCCCAAGTTAATGTAGATGCGCCCTGTCACTGAAAAATTACCTCATCTTGCCTATTGACTACTGTCCACGGACGAGTGGGATTGAATAAGCTACAGCCAGTTCACTTTTCTTGTTGCACACATTTCAGGTTTATCAAGGCACTACGGGAACATGTTCATCCCATGATGACAATGTGCCATACATTGTCTTTGCATTCTTGGCATACCTCCTGTCTTCATCCTGTGTTTGTGCTGCCCTCTATCACTTTATATGAACGACAGCGTATAGCAGAAACCAAGGTACTGCTGCTGATTTGCCACTGCTACATAAAGGTGTAAGCATTATTTTTTTTAGCTCCTAGGGCAAAGTAAGAAGACACACGAACCCATGTGTCTGAGTGACAATTCAATACCGCTGTACAGCTTGCAGTTGTCCTCCTTTTTGAAGCGTGGTATTTACATCACATTGGCCTCCACAAGTGCATTGCGTCGTACAGCCATGCGCGTTGTAGCACAAAGCATTAATTTAACTCAACTGGTATTTGGCACTTGTCCTTCCCAGATGTGATGTGTATTCTGTGATTAAGATGTATTTATCTCTGAGCAAGGTGTTCTTACCACGATTCTTAACCTTGACGTGAAAAGAGTTGTGGCCCGGTTGAGGTTAGTAATAATTTTCTGAATCAACTGCTGCTGTAATTAAGTTGAAGGGGAAGTTGAATTTACTTCGTTGTATTCAGTACTCCATTATAACGGATATCCGCCCTCGTGGCCTGCCGGGGCGGGAAGGGAGGAGGGGTTGCAGTGAGTTGCCGCTGGGCAAGCCAATGAAAAAGCCTGAAGCGCATCTCCAAAGAACTGCGAAAGACTACTTTCTCTAACACAGCTGTCAATGCTAATCCATCTTCGCCGTTGTGCGCACAGAAGTAGCGACGCAACAGCATTTACAGCGTTTGGGGGTGTTGGGCAGCGCTACAACGCTGAAGCCCATGCCTGTGGAAGTTGAACACCTTATCTAGGGTAGGCCTGACATAGTACTCAACGTTTCAGGTGACCATCTTTGCCGTTGTTGTGTGCACAGAAGTAGCGAAGCAACAGGTTTACAGCGTTTCATGAGTGTGCTCGCAGAGCCAACGTTTTAAGCTATTGACCCTTTTCGCGGCGATCCCGTGGGCGCTGCCATGTTTGATCACATGGTGACAAGTCCATTGCTTGCCTCAACTGCATCCGTGTTTACAATGGATGTGTATGATGCCGGTGCGGCTTTGCAAGTCTCTGTTCTGGGAGATATCGTACACGGTGACTGGGTGGACTACACGAAGCTTTCGCCACAGCTTCAGAGAACATGCAAAAGCGCTTACGGAGCTGATTAAGCTACGTCCAAACGGCGCGAGCAGCGTATATGGTGCTTGCTCTAATAGAGGGGGTAAATATGTATTCGAAGCTATCCTAACTTTCTGCTCATGAATCGAATCAGGATTAGTGTGTTTTGCTCTTCGTTCTTTATTTGGCAAATATTTTGAAGCAGCGGCTTATGTTTCTGACTCGGTAAACTTCTTCCATGCGGTCACTATCTGTTTATTTTCTACCTAATTGCTCGCGGATGTGCTCAGTTCCGATAGATTTGTTCTTGCTACACACAAGGCTTGAAACGTACATAATTGTTTTGTAGATTGTAATACCTTGTAGCATGTATTATCGCTAGTAACTCGCTTACTCGTCTGGACCGTCACGAAACATTCAGCCTTGACCATTCGTGCGCTATCGGTGTAGTACCCTCATTTACTGTGCGTATATAGCGCGCATGTATTCAAGGTGCGCGCGCCCATTCACTTTTCTTGACACGTTGGCAAAAGAGTGGACCTAAGTTTCCGTGCCAGTTGGGGTAGATGTGTGTAGATATTGTGCGCGAAACTTACTATGACAGGAAGCGGCGCTACTCCCTTCGTCATTGTTTAATGAGCGGTACTCACTCTTGCCGACGTTCCGGGTATGACGCCCTTTCTTTGAAGGTTAGCGATAGAACGCAGGCGGATGAGCAAATTTCTGTATCCTCGAAGATAGCCGTACATCTCGAAATGCCGGTAACACTTGCGGACAGTTGCAGCAGCAGTCCGCGAACTTGACCACACATATTAATTACAATTTACATTCCTTAATATGCCAGTCACTATTTTTGCATCCAACTACTGCACACGTCTTCAATCCACATGATTCAATCCAGCATGATTTGAGCACGTTGCGTTAGCGAAAGCTCAGTTGATTTCCGACAGCTGATCGCACGGAAGCAAAGTAGAAGCGGTAAGGGTTTCGTATTCGTGCGCGGTCGCCGAGGCGACGAATGGCGAGCCACCGAAAGCGCCATCTCATTTCTCTAGAACAAACTGCTCCGCGTAAAGGGTCAATAAACGTGGGGCGCATATTTCTCTTAAAAACTTCTGCGCTTACTGCTGCACTGTTCTTGCTTAAATTTCGCAGGAATATCGCGTTATGGTACGAGTATCTACGTCGTTCAAAACAGCGCTTGTAACAGATAAATTAGTGCACTCATTTTTAAGAAAGTCCCCTTCGTTTATGAAGATGCAAACTGCTGCGAAGGCAGCTAGCACTAGCGTAAACTTGTGTCGCCGCTTTTCGGCAGCTGCAAAAAGCAGCCGTTCAAGGGAGGGTTGCCGCGTGCCGACCGCTCCTCTGAAACACGCGCGCGACAAACCTCCCTGAACGACTGTTTTCTGCAGTTTCCAGCAAGCGGCGACACGAGTTTATGCTAGCGCCGTTTCGACAGGAGCTTGCATTACCATAAACGAAGACAATCTTGCATATTTTTCTTAGAAACAAGGAAAGTAGCTGTGCCAAGTGTTTCATTGAACGACGAAGGCTCCAAAATGCGATCTTTCTGCTAAATTTGAGCAAGAATACTGCAGCGGTAAACGCAAAAATTTTTTTCGAAGACTTTGGCCGAAATAAGCATGTCCCTATGTACACAGCTCCGAGCGGAACGTACCGTGAACGCTCACTCATGATCATCCAACAGCGTGGAAAACGAGAGACCCAAGTTTTAAATAATCCGAGGACAGCTATGCATTTACGAGTTGAGCGAAAGTGCGAAAGCATTAATGTCCAATTGAACGTCGTTGAGCGGTTATGAACACTAGCACAAGGCCAGTGCATTTCGATCCGTGACGTCATGCCACGTTGCCCAACTGCCGTAGAATCGAAGGGGGACGCTCCCGAGTAAGTCCCGGATGACTTCGACGTCACCGCTTTCGTCACGACGGGCTTGGCAATGGAAATTTCGGTCCAAGTAGCATGACGTCATAGAGCCGAGTGTACAGGCCTTCCATCTGGCTTGGCGCGTTTTGATTTGGCCTTACCGACGCGCAGTTAGAACGTAGGCGAGAGCTTGCGCGGACAAGGAACGCGCGGATAACACGCAGGCTTCCTAGAGCGAGGGTGGCGTGGCGTCTCGGCGATGCTCTCTCCCCTCACGCAACACCTGGCGCGCTATCGCCGCGGGAAGTGTACCCTTTCGCCCGCTCTGCTCCATCGAGGCGCGCTCGTGACGTGGCGTCGCAGCCAATGGGAATTTAGGTGCCGTTTTTCGCTTATCTAGACGACAGACGCCGGCTTTTTGCTCAATGGGCCATTTGACGCTTTCGCATCCAAAAATGGCATACGTCTTTCGTCTCAGATCACGAAGCGAGCGCATATGAGAACTAAGTCGTCTTTTATTGATGTAGCAATTATATGGACACTTCAAGCGCATTCCTGCCGTCGTCGTCGCCGTGAGGTTCCGTATAAAGTCCAACGGCGATAAACTCGTCGCCGCGCTCCGTAATGCTGCACGTGCGAGTGAAAGCGCGCGAGGGACGCGCGCTTTCACGGAGAGCGAACGCACGACGGAAAACAAACAAACACGTCTCCGGTCGGCGCAATGGGAACTGGCGACTCAATCTCCCACGCGAAAGGAGGAAAGTGGGAAGACAACGCGGGAGGGATGGTGCGCGGCTTCTACTCTGCCAGGAACTGCGTACTTAACACGGCGAAGGGCTGTCGCGGGCACCGTATCTTTTAAGCGATCTCCACACGGCTCTGACCTTTGTATGCGCTGTGCTTTCGCCGCTCAGTTTCCGTTGAAGCGATAAACCACACGAACCTTCGGTCACTGCTCCAACCGCGCTTGCCCACGCCAGTGTTCCGACAGTGCTTGTCTCCGGTCATCGAGTGTGATCTATTCATGTTTGCTTGAGCGCGCTGACACCATATACTTGTTAATTCAGTTATTAAGCGAATGTGTCCAATTTTATGTAGCCCATAAAACTACTATCCTTACTCCGTATACTCTACTAGTAAATTTTCTATCGCAATTGATGCTTCGCCTTCCGGGCGAAACTGCGACTTTTTTTTAACGATACATTTCAACTTCCCATGAATAGGAAATTACCATTATCATTTTGTCTGAACCAATGACGAAGAGCAAAATAAGAAAGGAAAGTGAAATGCATGGAGTGTTATATATAACGGTCCCATGACGCAAAAGATAATCGAATGGCGCATGTGTAGGAAGTTAATCACGGTTGCAAGTACGGCAGCGCTGTCAGTTTGGCGGGAGCCCGCGGGATATTGGAAATGCTGCATCAGACGGAACTATATCAGCACCCTCGTATACCGTCAGAGTTAAGCTTAGCCGGCGCAAAATTATCAGTAAGGCCTCATTTAAGCATTTAGAAAATGGGGGGAGGGGGTTCGTTATATCAATTTGTAGAAAATTTGCGATTCGTTAAAACAAGATTTCAAATGCGTGGGGGTCTGTGAGAATGACGCTTGCTTCGTTATAACCATTAATTGTTCGTTAAAGCGTGTTCAGTTATACAGTCGATCGCCTCTGTGCAACGAAATTACCTGTATAACGAAGGAATAATTATTTCCAGGTTCTATTGTGAACTGTGCGGTGCGCGACCTTTACAACAAAGTCACCTGTATGACGAATTATTTCGGAGGCCAAAAGCACTTCGTCATTAAGGCGTTCGACTGTATCTATATATGTTTGACTAGTTATGACTCGGAGGGATTTTCTGTTTGGCACCAACTAAGAAGCGATTTCCAAGGCAAGTCAATGTCCAGTAATTCGAGCTGTTTGGTCATGGGCTCCTTCAGCGCCATTTTGTTCAGGAAACTTTTTTTTTTTAGTTTGGAGGATTGAATTTGAAAGGTTGATGAGATTCAGAGGACGAAGTTAGTTAGGAAGCGCTACAGGCTTTCCAGCAAGGCTATGTTCAATGTTAATAACTAATACTCCAGCGGCAACGAAAAAAAATGTCGCAGTTTCGCCCGAAAGGCGAAGCATCAATTGCGATAGCAAATTATCAGAGAGCTATTCGGAGTAGGGATAGTAGTTTTATCGGCTGCATAAACTTGGACACATTCGCTTTCTGACTGAATTGACAAGCGTGGTGTCATCGCACACAAGCAAACATGAATAGATCACACTGAATACCGCAGACGACTGTCAAAACGCTGGCAGCAAGCGCAGCCGTCGCAGCGGGCGAAGGTTCGTGCGGTCTATCGCTTCAACGGAAACTGAGCGGCGAATGCACAGCGCATACAAAGGTCAGAGCCGTGTGGAGATAAGAGACGGTGCGGGCGACCGCCACCACAGCCAGTGCAAGCGTAGTTATTGGCAGAGTAGAAGCTGCTCCCCCTCCCTCCCGCGCTGCCTTCCCGCTTTCTTGCTTTCGCGTGGGAGATTGCGTTGCCAGTTCTCCTTGCGCCCGGTTGCATTGCAAGATACGCATTTGGTGCCGTAGCACAGCGTCGCCCCGCCTCCCTCACATACCCCCACGGCCTTTCGTGCGACGGTCGCGTTTGCTTTCTGCCGTGCGTCCGCTCTCCGTGATAGCGCGCGTCCCCGCGCGCTTTCACTCGCGCGCGACGACTTTATCGCCCTAGGAGTCTATACGGAACCTCACGGCGACGGCATAAATCCGGTTGAAGTGTCCATATAATTGCTATCGCAATAATAAGTTTATAGAATAAGTGTACAGAAGCGTTAGTAATGTAAGCAATTTACTGCATCGAATATAACCGCAGTTGCGAATATTCCACTGCTGCACTGATTTCAACTGGCGACGGCGGCGGGCGACCGTGACGTCACTGCAGCGTGCAGGACGTGTCCACGCCACCGCTGGATCCCCCTCCGAGGATGTTGGACTTGCGCTGCGTGACCACGACGTTACGGCCTTGCATGAGCGCCACCTGGGCCGGGTTGGGCATGACCCCTGGCGGCGGCGGCGGGACCCGGGCAGGAGACACGTCGGTGAATCGGGCGCCGGCGTCAAAGCCCTCGTAGTGCACCGTGTTCGGGTCGGCCGGGTCCACGTACGCCTGACCCTGGCGTAATGGACACCGCGCACTGTGCCACTCATGCCTACCTCATACGGAGCAAGCATATATAATGCGATCCGAGGGGCTCGAATTTTCTTTCTTTTCTTTTCTTTTTTTTTTTAAGATAAGGTTTTTGAGCCTTCAGATTGAATTTGGGTTAGTGGGATCCGAGTATCTGGCCACTTTCGTCTCGTCAATTCAGACGATTTGAGGCGTTCTATAGAAGGATACAACTTAAAAAAGTTGTCGCAGTTTCACCTGAAAGGCGAAGCATCAATTGCGATAGCAAATTTGTAGAGAGCTATACGGAGTAAATGATATTAGCTTTATCAGCTGTATAAACTTGGACATGCAGCAGCACCGGCAACACGCAGAACTGTTGTCGACGCCGTCGGCGTTTTGCCCGCGTTCGCTCAAAATGCGTGCGGCGTTGGTGACTGTTGCCGGAGCCTCTGTTATAAATAGGCACTTGGTGCCGCAGCTAAACGTCGCCTCCCTTCCCTCCCCCTGCCCCCCCTCCCCCACGGCCTCTCGCGCGTAGGAAGAAGGCGCGTTTGCTCTACATATATGGTGATTGTAAAGGAGGAAAGAGACGCCTACTTCTGCAGCCCTTAAGCGAGCACGGCGCAGAACGCGCGTTTGTTCGCCGTGCGTTCACTCCCCGTGAAAGCGCGCGCCCCTCGCGCCCTTTCACTCGCACATACAGCGTTCGGCGCGCGGCGACGATTTCATCTCCATTGACGTCATACGGAACCTCACGGCGACGGCGACGCCGACGGCAGAAATCTGCTTTTGAGTGTCTATATAATTGCTATCGCAATAAAAAACAGCAATTGGCAACGAAGGCACATGGACCGCGCGGGGTTGTATTTAACACCCAGGAAAACATGAATCGCAGGAATATCAGTTTGATAAATAAGCTAATACTTTCTCTCAGCTACAACCGCGCTTGTCGTCTGCCTCCCACCAATGTCAGCGTATAATCGCTATCGCGCTCGTTATCACTGTTTCCAGCATGCTTCCACTACCGTACTTCCACTGAACGCCTGCATTAGAGTGTACTCTAGCCTGCATCCTCTCTACAGATCGAAAAATTCCGATACAGAAAAAAATGTTTGACGGCGCTTTCCGCGTTACCGCGGCATGGTTCTAGACTGACTGGTAAGATTTGAACTGCTGGCTGCACCGTGCAGGCCGCTCACGTTTACGCTTCCGCCCATCCGTCAAAACGCCCAGATCGTCTGTGTTTGCTGGAATAGCGGACAAGCTCGGCGCTGCAACGGAACCCTCCCAACGCACGCTGCTTGGACAGCTCGCTGGGGATTGACGGCCATTCGGCTAGCGGAGAGGTTGGAGAGGCTTCGCGCGCTGGCTATTAGACACCGGAAGTGTCGTCACGTGAGCCAGTGTACCTTAGCCAGCCTTAGCCCGATCGCTAGGCGAACGAGTTGAGAAGTACAAGCATGGCTAGGGAAAAGGGTGACTCGTAATCATCCGTATCCCTCTTTAATGCGAGTCGCTTCACTTCACACGCTTCACCCTGCGCGTGTACAAAACTTGTACAAGCTGCTTCAGGGACCCTTTAACTTTCTACTAATTTCTAATTTGAGGGCGCATGTCCTAGCGAAGTTAAAGCCGGGAAGGTAATGTCTGCAACAGCTGAAATTTCACTTCGAGCACCAGTTTCGGGACTCGCGACCTTTAAACGTGCTACAAAATACATTGTCGTTCCAGTTTGGTTTCCTAACAGCGTGCATCAAAAAGAAGTTTGACTGGCCTGCTCGAGCATAACGAGTGACACTCGAGCACTACTCGAGTTCCAGTTGTCTAATCGCTTTTCAAATCCTTCTTATTGCCAACTCGCACGTTACGTATGTGAAAACAAAAGAAAAAAAAAGGTTTATGTACCACAATTAGACGCTGAAAGCTGAATCTCCGTCTACGTGGACTCGTAACTCGTTTTTGGTGTATGGCAACGACAGCTTTTGTTTGTCTATATACACATAGATGAAGATGTAAGGTCATGTGGTAGGTTGGCCATGCTGACGCTGCATCCTGCAGTTTTGCGTCATGTCGCTGTATTCTAAACGCACCTAACTTGATCAAATTACATTCTGGGGTTTCACGTGCCAAAACCACGATCTGATAACGAGGCGCGCCGTATAGTTGGGGTTGTTTATCGTGTACTGGAGTCAAAGTATACAGAAGCGTGCTTTTTTTTTTTTTTTTTTTTTTTTTTTTTTTTTTTTTTTTTGCTCCCGTCGAAATGGTGGTTGCCGGGATCGAAACCGCGACCTCGAGCTCAGCAGCACAATACGCCATAGCCATAGAATACCGCGACGGGCCCAAACTCTATATAGTACCACGGCCGCTGACGCTCTACTTAAACGCACTTCGTTGGTAGAGTTGCCAGCTGCCCAGAATTTATGGGGACAGTCTCGACTTGACTCAGTCGTTACGACGAAATGTCCCGACTTTAGCTGTTTTCTTCTGAATAACGATCAACAAACCAGATTTCCCCTTCATAATATGTCTCTTCTATCTTCTGGTGCATATAAAGTCCCTAGATCTTCAAAAGCAAAAATATCTAGGGACTTTAGTTGCATTGTCAGAAATATAAAGACGGTTTCGGTTTTGTCGTGGTTCTACTTCTGGTGCACCCGCCGTGGTTGCTCTGTGGCTATGGTGTTCGGCTGCTAAGCACGAGGTCGCGGGATCGAATCCCGGCCACTGCGGTCGCATTTCGATGGGGGCGAAATGCGAAAACACCCGTGTGCTTAGATTTAGGTGCACGTTAAAGAACCCCAGGTGGTCTAAATTTCCGGAGTCCCCCACTACGGCGTGCCTCATAATCAGATAGTGCTTTTGGCACATAAAACCCCATATATATATTTTACTTCTGTTGCATGTCCTAACCATGAAAGACAACTATAATGCACCATTCTTGTAAATCTCGTCATGGTAGGATTAAGCGAAATTGTAAAATTGTGCAACTAAGTTATACGTACAGAATGACGGCTCCTGGTACTGACATGACCGGTCGTCGCCAGGGCCGGTATTTTGTAGCGATGCCTTTAAAGTAATAATGCCTTTTCGCGCTTATCGCGCTTTGTCAGTGGTCAGAGCGACGGTCCGCTCACGATATCAACGTTGATAACGCGAGCGGACCGTCGCTCTGACCACTGACAAAGCGCGATAAGCGCGAAAAGGCATTATTACTTTAAAGGCATCGCTACAAAATACCGGCCCAGACCCGGCCCCGTCCCGACTTCGTCCACTCGCGAGTAGGAAACCTTATTCGTTGGTGATATCTTTGTCGTTTGCGACGATAACAGATCTAAATCGAATTGGCGTAAATTTTCTCGAAAGCTTCCCGCGATATACCATACGCTGAAACAGTTTCGTGTGGATCTGACTTCATATCCGGGATGTGTACGTTACGTAACCGCTTCCGAGTTGATCATTTGAAGAGGAGTAAAGCCAATGTACACTGCAATGTATATACAAGGGGTCTGCAGAAGGAGATATACCGGCATCTGAGCCATGGGGTCCTGGTATCCCATGAAATTACCCATACCCATGGGTCCTTGGTACATGGGTTGTTGCTGATACTGTTGTACCCATTGAGGCTGGGCGGCTGCCGGCTGCTGTTGCCCTTGTGACTGGGCCGGCCCCTGCCCTTGTGCATGGGCCGGCTGCTGCCCTTGTGCCTGGGCTGGCTGCTTCTTCGGCGGCGTCGATTCCTTGGACGAGGCCTCGGACGAGGCCTTGGACGGGGTCGCCGATTCCCGCCTGCCGGACTGCGCGGGCTGTCTTTTGGAGTTTCGAGCTGGGTGGGCTTTTCTCGCCTGATTTTTCGCCATGGTGCGAGGCGCCTAGCACCGGAGTGCCAAACCACTTGCTTTCTTGATCCTTAATCCATGGGGCTTACCCACTACAGCGGGGGATTAATGGCCAAAAAGATGATGATGGCCTCATACTATGGCTCGTACCCACACTGGGGGATTGGCCAACAACTGTGTGCCTGAACTTTTACTTGATCTTTTGAAATTTTACACATTCGATTTAATGAAAAAAAAAAACATTCAAAAACTCATACGTTCAGTTCATTGTACAAAACCACAAACTGCCAAGAAACCTGCGGCCAAACCGTCTTCGTCGCTCGTGTCTTTTCTCTCCCACACAATTAAAATTACACAGGTCGGTATGTGCCCACGGCGAAGCGTTGGCCAATAGAAACTACAGCGCACAGAGAGATGGCACGAGTTTCATTCCGATGCTAAAAATTTTTTTGTTTAAAAACATCTATTGTGCTAAATAGGATACTTCCGCTCTGGACTATTCGTCCTCCGCCGGAAGAGAATGGCGGGTCACGGTGGGGTTTCTAGGCGGTAGGGGAGTGATGAAAAAAATCACCAGCCCTTCCCCTGTTGAGAAAATGGGGATAAGCGAAGCTTATCGTGTGTGTACCTGACCTAGCTACTACTTTCCCGTAGTTACGAGGCGTGCACCACCGTTGTCGGGTTCCTGAAGGGAAGGCGACGCTGTCGCAGGCGTTCCGCTTCGTTTGCCCTAAACTGAGGGTGCGCGGCTCTTTGCTGGAGTTTAGCCTCAACATCGCGCTCTCGCAACTCGGGGGTCCGCGGCTCTTCGCTGACGTTTCGCCTGGCCTTCGGAAGCCCTCACGCTAGGATCGACACGTTGACGACGAGCCCTTTCCCGAACGCGCTCGCGGCGCCGTTGCTCAAACGCAGCCTGCTCCTCGGTAGAACGAACCACACGCAGGATTCCCATCCGGTCGTCGAGACTATCTGAGGCGAGGGAAGCCCGCCGGAGCGCGCGCCGACCCCCTTTCCTTTCCCTCCCCGCGACACACCAAACGACCCTGATTGGACGCGCGCGTCACGTGATCTGGCGCCGGCTCGTTTCCCCGCACCTGGGCCGGTATTTTGTAGCGATGCCTTTTTGGCGCTTATCGCGCTTTGTCAGTGGTCAGAGCGACGGTCCGCTCACGATATCAACGTTGATAACGCGAGCGGACCGTCGCTCTGACCACTGACAAAGCGCGAAAAGGCATTACTACTTTAAAGGCATCGCTACAAAATACCGGCCCTGGACTACTCTTGGAGAAGGTTTTTTTCCTGTTTTTTTTTTTTGCGTTACGCCGCCGACACTTGAGACAGTACAAGCTTCGCTCGAAAAAGCCAAATTGGACCAATGCTTTAAATATTCATGCTAATCCAAGCGAGGTTGCATAAAGGAAATACATTCTGCTCCCCTGCAAGGGCACGGCTCAGCGCTTCGCAGCAGAAATACAGCGAAGCATGCTGAACGCAATTAGTTTACACCCTTGAGAAGCCTTACCAGTGCTTACCCGAGCCCTTTTCAGAGGACATCTATGTGCTTAGTGTAGTAAACAACTTCGACTCCGAGGTCGACATAATCGAATGGACACGACGTACGAGAAGCATTACCGGGACACCACTTCGCGACGTTGGTAATCATCGCAGCGCACGGCAGATCAGAGCATGGAGGTGTTGCGAATACCATGGCACAGGCTCGCCAGCGTTTCTGGATTATTCGTGCTCCACAGGAAACCAAGCGAGTTAATGAATGCCTTCTTTCTGTGCAAGAGATATCGCGCGAACCCAGCAAAAGTGCAATATCCTTCCCTGACATTCGATCGTCTTGTTTCTTTGATACCATTTGCAGTAGTTGGACTAGACTTTGCAGGACCACTGCCTACAAAGGATACATTTTGCTACTCACCTGCACCACCACCACCCGAGCAGTACAGCAGGTTGGGGGGGGGGGGGTAATTTTGTAAGAGTCCACCTAGTGGACTGTCCACTTCGGCTGTCGCCATTGGCCCCAGCTCCACGAGCACGACGGTGCCAGCCAGTCTCCTTCGCGCTCGTGAAGCTGGACTACAGCCGAAGTTAGGTGGACTCTTACTAAATACACCCCCCCCCCCCCCCCCCAAATTGACGGGCGGGCTCTGAACAGAAGCCAACATCACGGAACCTAAGATACATATGGGATGTTATGAAAATCTCGCCTTTATTTTGCATCCTTCCTAGCCAAACATCGCGTCTAGTGCAAATTCATTGTGCCAGGAGCGCCCTCCGCTCCCTCAAGTGTCTGTGGAAAGAGCTACCTGAATACTTTCACCTACACGTATACCGACGCGATGGAACCTTCGGCAATATGCCCAGTCTATTGTCGGTCTTCGATTGCGGCTCCAGGAACACACAGCTCGGCGTATGAAACGGCGCATCGTTAAAAACTGCTTGACTACCTATCGTTACGATGGAGAAATGAGTACCTCCTCGAACAGCGCTCATTGCATCGCTACCCATCGGGTGACAGCAGTGACTTAAAGTAGATGGCAGTTCTCGTCACCTGACATTTCATAATGTATTTGACCCCTTGAACGAGTAGTTTATCCTGGCCAAGACGGTGTAGTACGGACCTGTATGATCAAAACATGAAAAGTTCGTGCGGCGACCAGCGCAGAAACTGGTGACCCTATGGACGTTCAGCCCTCTGGCGGTTCGACGAATGCAGCCAAGCGAGGTCCCCCAGTTAACGTGCTTCAACAAGACGCCATCGCATCGGAGCAACCGGCAAAAAAGGTAAGGGCCACCCCAGACAATTCCTCCACGCCCTCCCCTACGCCCGCTACCTCTCAGTCTTACCCTACGCCTACCCCTTCTGAATCCTATCGTGTTCATATACGTCCCCTTTCATGCTACGACATAACTTCAGTAGCCACAAAATATGTCCAAAGGGTCATCGACCAATCTCTTGAAACCACTGGATACAAAGGGTTCTCAGCATATAAATCTACCAACTCGATCACTGTGCACTTGGCATCTCTCAGTGATGTGCAGAAAATGTGCACTTTAACATCTATCCCACTGTCAGAAGATCAGCACCTACCTGTGCAGTGCTACTTTGCATCAGGCCCTAATATACAGAGGTGTGTTGTTTATGGCATTGACCCGGAAGACACCCCCGAGATAATATGTCGTGAATTGACGTCCACGACACACAGGGTGCTCGCAGCTAGATTCATGGGCAAAAGCCGCACTTGCTTAGTGACGGTACAGGGCCCCCAATGTATTCCAGAACGGTTTTACTACTATGGTTGTATATTGCGACCTAAACCCTACCTCCCTCGGGCGATGTTCTGCTACCGCTGCTTTCAACGTGGACACATGCAGGCTTTTTGCCCACAGCGTACTATTGACCCCGAAAAGCTCACACCAGAAGGCCAACCACGATATCGATGTGGCTTATGTAAATCTGATGAACACGATATGACAAGCACAAGTTGTCCGACTAAACAGAAGGCCACAGCACGGATACGAAAGGCTATACCAAAAACGAGTATAGTAACAACTCACAATCGTTATGAGGTTCTTGCAGAAGAGCCAGGGATGCTCATGGCAGAAGAAGCAGAAGCCCCAGAAACACAACTGTATTCTTCTGCTCTTAAACGTGGCAAGCAGTCGCAGACAAAGAAACAGAAATTACCGGAACCTCTGTATCAGTCGGATGATGACCATGATGACATTGACGCTCGGATAGACGCACTGGCGAGAGAGATTAAGCGACTACGCAAACATAAAGAATTGGTAATTCTGCGGCGTCAGAAAACAGGACCAACACGTAACGCATCAACCAGTGCGAATGCCACTGTTACGCCTGGATCCCGTCCGGCACAACATGTCAACCAAGCTGTTTGGACAGCATCAACCAGTGCGAATGCCACTGTTAAGTCTGGATCCCGTCCGGCACAACAGGTCAACCAAGCTGTTTGGACAGCAGTTTTAGATCAACTTGCTCAACTAACGTTGCTCATTCAGGATTGCCTGCATCATGGCTAATTCTCTGCAGCAGCTGTCACAGGATGGAATTCTACAGTGTAATTGTCGGGGCCTAATCTCCAAATTAGGAGAAATTAAAACCAAGCTTCAATATAATAAGCTACATGTATGGGCACTGCATATTCAAGAGCATAATAAGCTGTGCTTCCTGTCCAATTTTAATGGGTATCATAACCCATCTATTAGAAATAGACGTGCTACTACAATGGCTTCAGATCCCGGAAAAGCTGCAGTGTATGTAACATCGCATATTGCTCACACAGTGATTGATCTGGGGCCATGATGTATAGTGTCAATCAAGAAGTTGTCGGGGTCCTGGCACGACCAGTGAAGACTCCTGTCATTCTAGTGTCATTCTACGCCAGACCACAGCGCACACGTTTGAACTTGGGGTGGATAACCCATCTACGGTCTACGTACCCGGGAATTCCTATTCTTGTGGGTGGAGACTTTAATGCTCCACATACAGAATGGGGGTACAACTCCCGAAGAGGATGTCAAGTTAAAAACGTCATGAGCGATGCCACTTTTACACTGTTGAACCTTCACGCTGTGGCTACCTGTGCTGTACCCGCAGTATCTAGAACACACGCTCCAGACTTCACGTGGTGGTTGGGCCCTGGAATGCCGCAGTGGCGGGTGGAACCAGACACCTGGGGCAGTGATCATATGCCAATAATGATTGGTTTGCGTAGAACGTGCATAAAGAAAATTCGATGACGAGTAACAGTCACGCATTGGGATAAGTTTCGGGAATCATCGATTGATAAAGTACCCTCAGAGCCCTCGGAAATTCTTCCCGCTTTGCAAGAACTGCTCCGGAGTAACACCACTATAACCACAGTTGACGAGGAACAACCTCAACCAGACTTCGCTCTTTTGCAACTTTGGGCAAAGCGACGTCATGCAGAAGTGTATGCGTCGAGGAATCCTGATGTACCAGGTAGCCGTGCACGTGCTAACCATATAGCGGCGAAGGCGCGTCGGCACGAAAAGCAGCTTTCTCGACGACGATGGTATGAGTGGTGCGAGAATCTTGGATCGGGCATTGGAAACAGAGCACTTAGGCGTACGTTTCAGTCAATGGAACGCGGTCATAAGCAACCTGACCCTGCAGCGAGCGTTAGATTAGCAATGCAAAGTTCGCCACATGAATTTGCAGAACACGCTGCTAGAGCGTTTTTCCCGAAGTACGATCACGCGTCACCTATAAACTGCCCCGAAATCGACGAGTCTGATGAATCCGAAATATCCAGCCCTTTCAGCATGGCCGAACTAATAGCGGCGATTGAAACTTCGAAGAAACGAACAACACCTGGACCCGATGGTATTCCTTACGAGGTTTTCAAGAACATGGAAGGAGCAGCTCTCGACGCACTTCTCCAGGCTATTAATAAAGTATGGGAGACTGGAAACGTTCCACCTGACTGGAAGCATTCAATTGTTGTCCCGATTCCGAAACCAGGAAAGTCTCCAAATAACCTGCAGTCTTTACGCCCAACTTCAACTATATATATCTGCAAGCTCGCTGAAAAGATGCTGGCCACACGTGTTTCCTGGTGGCTTGAACGCCATGATAAATATCACCTTGCTCAAATTGGCTTCCGTTCTTACTTGGGAACTGAAGACGGTCTTTCTATCTTATCAGACGATGTTTTACAGATTTCACCACAGTTACACTGTGCGCACGGTAGTAGCAACAGACATAACGAAAGCTTATGACAATATAGACCATGAAATCATTATTGCCAACCTCACCGACCTGGGACTTCCACCGCGGGTCATAAGATTTATCTACTCATTTCTTCAGAATCGCACATTTGCGATTAGTGCCGATCCTCCCCCGCAGGGACAGCCCGCCATCGGAACATGGGAGGCCCTCCTTGCGTCGCAGGTCCTGGACACCCAACTTCGCTGCGTGAACCGGGGTGCCAGTGCTATGGCCCTACGTGGCCTGGACACATGCGCGTAATGCGAGGGCTGTGCGGTGGCCCTGGGCCCTTGAAGGGTCCAAACTCGCTCGCTTAATAAAGTTTTTCCATCCATCCAGTAGATGGAAGGCAAGGATCTTTCACATCGAACAGAGGAGTCCCACAAGGTTCGGTTTGAGCTCCTTTTCAACGTTGCTCTAATGCCTCTAGCCTGGCAACTACACCAGATTCCAGACGAAGTTTTTAATCTATGCGGATGACGTCACTTTGTGGTCCGTGCATGAAGATGTATCTCGACAAACTCAACAGCTTCAAGAAGCCCTTGATGTTCTGCACAATTACGCTCGGAAAGCAGGGTTGGACATTTCCGCCCAAAAATCAAGCTATGTTGTGGTGGCGAACAAGAAAGGACGCACAAAAATCACGCAGCACCCCTTTACATTTAAACTCGGCGCGGTGACAATCCCCGAGGTTTCCGAGGTCCGCATACTGGGTCTCGATATTCACCAGTCCGGCAGTGGTGCACACTGGCTCCGTAAAATCCGAGAGACTTCGACAAAAACACTTCACCTTTGCAGCAAAAGCAGCTGGAGCTCGTACTGACGTAGCTCGACGGCTGGTACGCGCAGTCTTGCAGCCATGAATTTTATATCGGGCACAATTTCAAAGGCTAACTTTGGCAGTTAGAGACGATTAATCGCGATGCTATGCGCACAATCACAGCACTACCACGCATCACTCCGATACCAACCTTACAGGAACATGCCCAGCTCAACACCATTGCAGAGCTAATTTTGCAACGTGAAATAAAAAAAAGAAAGCAACTTGTTCCGGCTGTCGCTGCGTTGCATGCTCATTTTCAACGCGGCTCTCGGATTGACAATCAGCCCTATCCAATGCCTCCCTGGGAATTCACCAGCATCACAACTAATAAGCCAACGAAGTTACGACGCTGCGATACAACAGGTATTATTGACGACCACAATATCATCGATGCGTCATGCGCTAACACCTGCAAAGTCTATACTGATGCTGCTATTCTCCCAGACGGCGGGAGGACATAATTCCTTAGTACTACGCATTCTTTCATCAGGGGCCACCAGCGCTATTTATCTACGGAAGCCAGCGCATCCACGACGCTGTGCAAGATGCGACATCTAAGCTGCCTACCATCAAACAACAAGATACCTTCACTGATTCTTTAGCGGCTATTTAGGAACTGAAGAAGGTTGACAAGGCGATGGTTATCTGCGAGACAATACACACTATGAAGAGAAAAACAGCTACTTGCGTCAAGGTACACTGGATTCAAGGCCATGCAGCGAACTATTGCTGCTGACCAGCAGGCACATTGCCCTCCTAATCCAGACCTTCCGTCTATACCCCTCCCACCTCAACCCCTTAACTCACTCCGAGCCCGTAAAAATTTTCTCCGGCTGGACACACGCGCTCATCCCCCCGTGTGTCTGCTCCCTCCCCCTTCACCTTAATAGGGCGGAGGAAGTTGTGCTTAGGAGGCTTCGGGCCGGGGTGGCCCTTACACCGGCTGTGATCTCAAGGTGGAACTGGTCGCATTTACCACTGGGTGCTACGTGTCCATACTGCTCCGTCCCTGTGATGGAAGCAGATGCATACGATCTAATATGGACATTTACTGGTTTACAATCGGAACGCTCGCGTCTCCTACTGCAGGCCGGCCTCCGCTAGTGTGACAACCAGCTATGACCGCTGGATACATAACAGATTCCACAAAACACTGCTCCAATTCATACACAACACAGGCCTCGCAGCACACGCAATACACATATACATATCAAGAATTATGCCTTAAAAAAAAACTCGAGTGCACCCACAACTCGTTAGGGCGGGAGGATCTAGAAAAATAAACGTGCGCAGACTATGAATGCGCGAAAAGAAAACGAAGTACGCAAGAAAAAATGGAATTTATAAGTGCTTCAAATAGATTTTCTAGAATTCTTAATAGGTTTTGTCCATTTTCTCGTTACCTTCACGAATTTTAGTATGAACAATGGTTGCCCAATTCCACCCAAATCTTGGCCAATCCCCCGCAGTGGGTATTCATGCCATACACCAAAATTGCCGTCACTGGCTGCGACCGTTACTTTATACTTAGTACGAGTATTCCTGCATGCTGCGCCGGCGTCTACCTCATAGGTAGAGTTGCGTTGCTGGCTTGAGGTTACAGCGCACGAGCTCGGGCCACAACCGCACCTCTGCCACGCACAAAATTCCTAAACATCCTAGACTCGTGCATACATTTCGACCTTAGCTACAAGACCAAGCCTCACGTTCGCTAACGCAGTAGCTTAGGATGTGCCGCTTCCGCAAGCTACAGCGAAACACTGTTCGGCCAGTGTAACATTGTGTGCACAACCACCACTCGGATAACACAGCGAAGCGCGAACAGTGCACGGGTGTTACGGCGAGCGGTCAATAAGGCAAAAGGCGGTTGCAAGGAACGCCCAACTTACGATCGTACGCGGCATCGGGAGGCGAGCGCAGACGAGCACTGCACCACGGTCAACACACTCAAGACAGACTGACGTGAACGGCTTTTATTAACGCACACTCGGACGACGACCGTCCGCTGCTGCGGGATACTGGCGGGCAGACCTGCAAGAGAAGGCACGTGCAACACATACCAGAGCACCACCACCACCACCTTAGCAGACAAGTCCTGCGGGCCTGTCCACTCGCTGCGAGCCGCCAGCCAGAACCTGTGAGGGGAAAGAGAGACCCCGCCCAGCGCCAAACCAGGCTCTGGCTCAACAAGGAAAGGCTGTGGCCCCTCGCGGATGGTGCGCGATTGACACACTCCGGTCGGTGCGCGCACGAGCCTGTCAACGGAGCCAGCTACCCAACACGGCCCTAGGGAAGTCATCTCGGCCGGTAACATGGGTGCCAAAAGCCGCAACCACTCACTCCTAGGGCCACATGCACTACGTTTGTGCTAACAGCACGACCCAACCCCTTTTCGTAGCCGAGTAACAGGCCCTGCACACAGGATGTGGTGCCTCATCTAGCCCGTACAGAGCCCGCTGAATAAGATCTCAAAGAGAAATGCGACACGCCACTTCATAACACAGGGTGCACGCCTGCGACACACCGCATCCTTTATTCACAGTCAGTATGAAAGAAACAGCTCTACTTAGACAGTGATGAAAAGAAATGTCTGCTACTCACATGACGGGGTGTTTCTCAAAGAAAAAAAAAATAGCATGTACACACTTTTCAATGACATCAATGAGGCTTTTTTTTTTTTGGTGATGAGAGGGGAAGCAGGAAGAAGCAAAAAACTTCACAGGAGTGAGATGTGTGCTATGTCGCGAGAGCCTCTTGCTGCAGAGCACGGCGGCGGAACACGCACAAAGTCCGGCTAGCCACGACGCGACCTCCGCCAGTCCGTGAAGCGCGTCCGGAAGACTGCCCCCGAGTCCGCTCGTGCAGAGACGCGCGCGCGCGCTCTCATTAGAACGCGGGGGTACGCGACGCGCTGGGGTACCCCGTCCGCTCGGTCGAATAACTGGAGAAGAGAGAGGGCACGCAGCCGCGCGTTAGCCGGGCGCACGCAAGCACCCGGACACGGGGTAGAGAAAAAAACACAGCACTGCCAGCAGTCCGGAGCGAGCCACATCTCCTGTTTCTCAATGCATGCACTGAACAGTGGCCGCACAGTCTTTCCCAACCCCTTCTCCAGCCGCAGCACATGCAGCACGCCCGACTATGGGTAGGACTAAGCCGCCACCAATTACTGACAAAAAAAGCTCAATATGTGGTTCCGTGCACAAGAGTTCACAAGAGAAACTCACCTGTAGCCGTTGCCATAGCTCTGGCTAGGACCATCCTGAGAGCCATAGTAGCTGCTCCTGAAAGGGAGGCATTCCCCACATCAGTTGCAATGGACCTCAACTCTCATTATGTGCAACACTGCTGCTACTGTTGCTGGATTTTTGAAGCTCTATTCCTGCTTTGTCAACTCTGTACCACTATTCTGTGTGTGACACACACAATTGGCTACTCTATAAGAACATGAACAGAGCTGTTCACAATGTGACAATGCATGTTGATGACATTAAGAGGATACATTTGAGAAGTTAAGCTCAGTATTCAATGGCTCTTGTCAATTGGAGCTCAAAGAGCATTGATTGTCACCAAACACAAAGAATACAATTGCTGTAGCAGTGGCAGTAAACTTGTTTAAGATATTGAAAAACGAGTGAAGATATTTCACAGCTAATTTCATGACAAAGGTGTAGAAACGACTATGGCAAATGCTATAAAACCCGCAACATGACACTACCGACATAAAAACAACCACCATGCACTGTTCTCACTGGGCTTAGATTATGGAGCCTCAAAATGGCCAAAAAACCATCCCCCAGCTTCTTGTCTGACAAACTCCGACATAAGGGCATGTCACTATCATGTGATGCAGCTGCCGGGGATTGTCCAAGGTGTCATGCGAAAACACCGTAATCAAAAATCACACGCCTGGCTGCCATTATCTGGTCTTAGCCGCTATCAAACAGCTCTACTAATCACTAAATTCATTAGTGTCGCTTCTGAGATGGCGCAGTCTCGGAGAATTCGTAGCTGACAACCATAAAGCTTGGCATAGTGCAGTTCACGTCACGCTCTTCGTGCCACTTAACTGCCGTTCTTAAGCTAGCTATTTGCCTACAAATGTTAACTGCAATGCCCACATGAACGCAAGCAAAATTATGATCATACCACATCGCTGTCGCACAGTAAGCACCTGCGACACAAAGCTCACATACAGTTTATAAAATGCGCAACACATCTCGGATAGAGTGCATGTAGTCTACCAATTGTGCATGTCAAAAGCACACTCAAACTTGGCAATAGAATTAGGAGACCAACATATGTATTCACTTTTATGAACACCAGTTTCAGCTACAGTGAAACAAAGGAAACTTGTACAGGTTTCTCAGAAACTGCCAGTTCATACCGAAAACGACCATTAACTGAACAAAAAACTGGCTGAACATTACGATGAACATTCAGGCTGAACATTACGAAGAATCATCTTTAAGGAGAGACCCTGCTTTTTGGAGACGAAAATTGGCTCAGATACCTTTATGCATCACATTGCTCCAGATTGGATCCCTGTATCATCATCCTCGACTGATTTAGCTTGTGTTATCAGAAACTGATTGTGGAATGTTCTTACTCATTTTCTCAAAACGGCATTTCTGGTGGTGTCATTGTATTGGTTTGGAGTTAAAATATCTCTGGTTCTACCAATTCTATCACAATAATTATTTGCATGTCAGAAAGGTAGACGAAGAGATTGCAGTCGGCATATAATATAAACAAATAGTAATAATTTGTCCTGGGTGTTACTACGAGTCCAGACTTTAAAAAGTTTGGACATGCTTTAATTTTGGTTCCAATCAGAGCATTCCATAATTGTATCACTGCATACTCCGATTACTCAAGGTAATTTTTATATGTCGACATATATTACACCATATATAGTTTAGTAAATAGCCCACCTCTAACCATGTTATGAATTTCTTAAATTTCTGGATATATTTATTATGTAAGAAAACAATGTATATTTTAAATTAGCAGATAGAAACACATCAACTCCACAAGTCTGATCAAAATAGACTGAGAAAGAAAAACGTTTGTCAAAGCAGGGTGTCCCCTTAAACTAGATTATCCCAGCACAGCATTGTCTTGTTGCCTTTTCTGTTACAGTTATTGCTTTAAATGTTTTTGCAACATGAAGGCGAAGGAGATGCTCACCCAAAGTCTTCATATGGCCGGCGGTAGTAGTAGAAGTCGTCGCGAGCAGCTGACGGGGGCGGTGGCGGAGCAGCCCGGCGCTCATATGGATCAGGATAGGGTCGCATACGGTCGCCATAGCCGGGCGCAGCCCCAAAGCCCCTGTCACTGTAGGCCCCACCCCGGTCCAGGAACCGGTCGGGGCCACCAGAGCCGTAGCCCAGCCGCTCGGGGCCTCCAACACCAGGGTAGCGTGCCAACGGGCCGCCACCAGGTGGCATCATCGGCATCGCAGAGCCAAAGCGGGCGTTCCTGCAATTGGTGCATCAATCTTACTTCGAACAAGTGACAGCCATTTGGCAAGCACGAAAAATAACAGACAAAGTAGCGCTGGGGCGACATTGCTGGGCCACGGCCGCTGGATAAAAAAAAGGTGCGGCCTGCCGCGTGCATCGAAAACGGTGTGATCCGCCGCGGCGCCACACGTCGGGGGCTGTTGTCTGGCATAGCAAATGCTTCAGGAACGCGCTTGGAACGCCGTCGCGCGTGCCAGCCGACGGCGCGTTCCATCGCCGATGACTAGCGCCGTTCGGCCCAGCCAAGCGGCCGACAATGCAACTACGGCTGTCACATTCGCTCCCATTGCAACGCGCCCGACGCGGCAGGCCGCACCTGTTTTTCATACAGCGGCCGTGGCTGGGCAATCGCTTTCGTGGGGCACCGGACATGCCTGTGTATAGTCATACAGCATCTCTGGCACCTTGCCCAGCCCATTACCTTTGCACAGTGGCAGAACACAATTAACCTTACACTTCAATGTGTCCGGTGCAGTCGAGTGAAAGTGATTGCACAAAAATGTTGCAATGCTTTCTAACATTAGAAACTGTTACACTCGGTGCTCTTGTAGAAGAGGAGAAGATAATTCGCTAAATGCTAAGGGTAGCTGCTGCCAACCAACACATCTGCCCTGTCAGCTAGGTAGAACAGTTGTCGCAATCATGGTCTTTGCTTTAGATGAGTCACAAGATGGCACCACCAATACTGCTGCGTATGTGTCTGGTGTTTGCCTGTATTCTGTAAATTCTGTAACAAACCAGAAGTCTTAGGTAGACATGCATCTAATTAAAGATAACTTTGCCAGCGATTAGCAAACTACGATCAAGGCTCTGCTGTAAACATTCAAAGTAGCTTGCCCAACAGAGACAAGTTGTAACCTTGTGCACACAGCAGTTCTTACACTTAGAATATAGCATGATGCATGCAGTGCTGCTGCATGCATGGAAACCCAGCAAGAGGGTATTAGCATCTTTCTTGGACATGGCAACCAGTGTACAGTTTGTGCAGGTGTATCAAATGTGAACATTACCACCAGCAGCTTGCTATATTTTGAGAAAAGAGAAGTGATGCTCTAAGGGTGCACCAGTTTACATTGCTTTTGTTCTGATGAGAGAATAACCTACAACTGAAACCAAGACTTGGAGGCCAAGCCAGAGTGAAGACAAAGCTGAACCATTTATTTCCTTAGACACACACAAAGGCACCATACTTCCCCCTAGGCAATGTTGTAATACAATGTGCTAAATGCCATTTCGAAGACTACGCACACCCAGAATGGCTACAGAATGAAATGCCAATGAATGCATCAGCAGGCTCAGCACTGAAGAGCAGTAGCAATAAGCCAGCACTTACGGGTTTCGTGGGCATTCCTTGGACCAGTGACCTTGGCGGCCACAACGGTAGCACTGGCCGCGACCACCCATGCCTGGCTTCGGTCGCACCTTACTGTGAGATGCCTGCAAAAAAACATGGAAATGTCAAGTCACACTGAAAGAAGAGAAACGCACAGCAACAAAATCAAGCTTAAAAAAAAAGTATAGTTGAATCTAAGAATGAAAACATTTTTTTGGTTCTAGCGGCCTGCACATTTTAAGCAATTTCCTTTTGAGAACAAGCCTGCAGCGAGATGCATAGCCTTACCTCGACAGTGATCTTGCCACCCATGAACTCGGAGTTGTGTAGTGCATCAATGGCCACCTTGGACTCTTCCTCGGAGTTCATGTGCACAAAGGCATAGTTCTTGACAATGTCGCACTCCTCCACCTTGCCATACTTCGCAAACAGGGCCTCGAGAGAAGCCACATCGCACCCCTCAGGCAGGCTGCCCACGTACAGCTTCGGCTGAAAAAGGCACAACGGAATTGTCTCCCAGTGAAGCATCAAGCACATGTAGAAATCCAAACAAGGTAATAAAACAAGCTATAGAATAGTGTCAGCAGGCGTCTAGGGATCATAAAAGCTAGATAGCTGGGATTACTTAGAAAAGGTACTCTAGATGAAACAAGTACAAGTGTGGCGAGCAAGCTCATGCAAGAAATAATTTAATGTACTAAGAACGCTGGGTGCATGAAGTTCACAAACATGATTAAACGCAGTCAAATAAGGAATTAGACAAGGAGACATGGTCCTCGTCGGGACCGCAACTGCTCCAGTACTACCCATTCTCACCCTAAACACAAGTGACCTTAGGAAAGAATATGCAGTGTCCAAGTAAAATTACTGCTCCAATTTGATCAAGCAACACAGGAATGATGCATACCGGAGTGTGTACATATTGGCTAGGTTTCTGAGAAAGCAAACTGCCACTACATTTCTTTACAGCAGTGGTGTGCTTTATGTTCAATCATAATGTTGCAAGGAGGAATAAGTGTTTAAGCGGATTGATATCGGCCACCCGTGTTCCGAACATAACGTAAGTACGATCGCCGTGGCCAAAAACGCCTGAGCCATGCACCGCTCGAAAGCGCATTCATATTTGGCGCGCACATGCAACAGGAAAGAAGGCCGCCACAATATACCACGAGCTTTTGGCTGAGCCACTGGACGAAAACTGCGTTTACTCACGCGAATCCTTTTAACGCGAGCAGGAAATGCGTCTTTCGGCAGATCCGCAAACGCGTTTATCGATGCGCCGCTCACGCTGCTTCCGTAATATTCGGTGTTCTTCCGGGGTATCAAAAAATTCCAAATTCTAATTAAAAGTGCGAATAAGCTTTTTATTAAATTAGGGAGAGCTGAACCACAGCATTACCTTCCCTGCCGCTGCTTCGTAATGGAATGTTGCAAGGGTTAATCTCACCACACAAGCATACCATTAAACCGCCCTCAAAAAAAAAAAAAAAAAAAAAAAAAAAAGATAGACGTGCTTCCGTGGCGACCTACGACAATCGGAAGAATATGCACACATGGAAACAAGGCTCACCATTGCGTCACTTGTTGCACGAACCTGGAATAAAAGTGAAAGCACAATGCGTTAGTCCCGAACAGCTGCCGCCGGCAGAGCGCACAGCCCTACTGCCACGAGTTCTGTTTTATGATTACGTTGCACTCAAGCGCGTTTCATGAAAACGTGCGAGAACCAGATACGCTCGATACCAAACCCACAAGTTATTATGCGAGAACAAAGCTCACTCAGCGGCTACTCGGCGCTCGGGACCTAAATGCGCAATTTCAGCGCAACCTCGAGATAGAAATCGATATGTGCGCCGGAACAAGAATGTGCGGGCCGTGCGGAACAATGACACTCGCCCCAAGATGGTGGACAAGCTTTCTCCACACCGAAAAAATCACGCGCGCTTTGAGCTCGTACCGATAGCGGACAACACCAATTCAGCTATCAAATAGCAGGGTTTAAGCCAAACAGTACATACGTCCAGCAGTTAACAAATTTAAGGTGAGCTTTAGTAAGCTACCACGTAGGCATACTTCGCCGAACAAAGGCGGCACGACGCGCCATGTTGCCGGCGCAGTTACTACGTTGTATCTCAATGATAGTCAACTAATACGTAATTCGGTAAAGCGCTATGCCTGGAACAAAATAAATGGTATTTCTTACCCACAGAAAGGCTTCCTTCCAAACTGCTTTTAGCAGTTAGATAGTACAAATGCCGACGGGGTGGGACACGGTGAATGCGACAGCCACCGACTACCAGCACTACTACAGCACGGCCTGCGGTCCAATCACGTGACGGCGCCGACTACAGCGCCAACAGCGCCGACAATGGATGGTGGCGCGACGATTACGTGACTGCGCGTTTATTTTTTATTTTATGATACAGTCACTTATAATGATCTACCGTCCATATACTTTGCTTCATAATCTGCCGTCGATTTTCATGGCTCACGTAATCAACGCAATCTCTAAAGCAGCCCTAAGATGTGCCTTAAGATTGTACCTGAGATATTTAACATAACACCGAGCTAGTAACCGAGTTTTTGACGGACGACGTCTACTACTCTCCCTGCACCAGCTCAAGCTTTCTTTCATTTCTTTCGGGATTCTACAACCGTTAGCCCAAAACCCTGTAAAATGCGATAAGATACGCTTCTGCCATATTCACGCGAACATGATCGTCGCCACGTGCGGAGGTGTGGCCTCGTGTTTCTTTCCGCGGTCTCGACGCTCTATGCCATGTTCAAGTGACATTTCTACGCCTGCGCTTACAGAGACATAGTTCTTTGATATCACCATGATATCACGTACTACTTCACGTATGTAGTTATTAGCATTTAGAGCACGATTTAGAGCTGCCTCATGGGTGTTAAAACGCGAAATGGTCGCACATCGAGTGTTTCACTTTCGGTTTTGTTTTCGCAACGTTCGAGTGGGTGTTTTTTTTTTTTTTTTATTGCTATTATTTCTTACTTCAAAGGATTTGAAGCAACACATAATGGGAGAAAAAAAATTACCAACAGCGCGAAGCTCTGCATTGTACAGGAACCGCTGTAATGTGGAAAACGTGTCTGTTACGTCACACAACGATCGTAAGCTGTCTTTGTACTTTCGTGCGCCCATCTCCCAATCATAGCGGCCCAATCCCGCAGCCCACTTCGAACAAGCGCGACGGCTATTGGCTGGTGGTCGCCAGGTGACTCATGAGAACGCTGAGACACGTGTGTGTCGTTGTGTGTAGCAGCGTATGTATGTTTGTGAGCGCGCATGCGGAGCGCATTCTTTAGCGCATAAAGAGTCATAAGCGCGCGGAAGTAGCACAATGCGGCTACAAGTATTGGATTCTTAGCCAGCTGTCTTCTCAGTTAAACATTGTTTCTTTTTTTCTCATGGATCCTCCTCGCCAAGGTAACTTTTCCTCATTGCCGCGTTTCTCTCTCGCTTGCTAAATGTCGGATGTTTTGTCAGGTTCCGAGAAGCATTCCGATGAAATAGCGGGACTTTCTTATGGTTTCTTACGGCACTTTCGAATCACCGGTTCAGAGCTGCGCCGGTAGCCTTGCGCAGCCGTGCTATCACTGCCAGCATATGCTGATATTAAAGCCCGATTATCGCTATCAGACCGCGTATCTCGCAATACAGGCTTTATTACATACTCTTGCACTGTCGGGAGTGCTCAGACATGCCCAGTCGATTACTCCCTGCATTGCTTAGCGCAGGTCTGCAAGGTTTTGCCAAGTAATACCTGCCACTGACCAGATTCTGACCAGAGACAAACATTTTTATGCACATCGCTTGTTGCGCAACAGCTGAACTGGATGTCGCGAATTCGATCCCGGCTTGTGGTTGCTGCATTTTGGTGAGAGGCAAAAATGGTAGTGTACTAAGATTTAGGTGCACGTTGAAGAGCCCCAGGTGGTTAAAATTAATCCGGAGTCAATAATGAAAATGGGGTTTTGGTACACAAAACCCGACATTAATCATTTTATACGGATGTCACACAGTGCATTTTCGATTGCCATCGAAACTGTACCTTGTGTCTGTCCCAGAAGTGTCGCGTTCAAGTGCTCAACTGCCATGTAAGTGGGGCCGCTTGTAACATGTGTTCATTCTTGTTAATTTGTCAGGTGTCTTTACCATCTATAAATACTGTTGCAGGTTCAGAACATGTCATCACTGAAAGAAGCAAACAGGCAGAGCGGATCCTTTGACTCCACGAAGTATGACATTGAAGACCTGCTTTTCAAAGTCCTTGTTATTGGCGACTTCGGTGTTGGTAAGCCAGTTTAGTTTATATGAAAATGGTATTTATGATAAATTTGATAAAGAAGCCTGTTCATTATGAACTCCAATACAGTAATTTATGCCCTGTATTGAACAATCACAACTGTTGCTTTAGTTGCCAATGCAGGCTGCATTATTTAACTTAACATTAAATATATATCTAAACTAAATAATGTACCATTGTTGCCATTATTAATTATAAAATGGATCTGATTTTTTCCTCAGCATTATGATTTATCCGGAAGCAGCTCTAAGATAAGCTATGTTAAACTCAAGCTTGCATGTTTGTATGCATGCAGAATACCTTGGCTCACTGGGCGGTTCTAAAGAGAACTGCGCATGCTTTAACATAGTCGATAAAAAATTACTTTAATTAAAACTTAAGCTCCTCACATTTTTCCCATGTGAGCCTCCTGTAGTTGCGTGCATCTCATTTACTGCTCTGTGGGGTTCTAAATTTAGGGCTTGGGAAAGCTGAAAAACAATTTTCAAAATTTACAAGTGCCTCCGTATATTATCAAAAACGAATACAGTGTGCTCATATCAGTTCAATTGTATTGCACTGATAAATATATTCAATGAATCTTTGCATATCGTTCTGTTCTTTATAAGTAGGTTCGGAAGCAGAGAAAGTAGTGTTGTGGTATGATGATTAGCAGAGGCAGTGGTATAAAAACTAGGGTGCCGATCATGGTGGACATCGAGTACATTGTCTCTTATATGTTGCAGTATTTCCCGTGTGTTAAGTTCTTTTTCTTGCTCATTTTCAGCACAGTGTATTTTTTGCTGACTAGTGATGAGAGTATTGTTAAAATGGATGTGTAATAGTATCTTTAAATTTGTGGGTCACTATTTTTTGTAAAAACATTTAATTGATTTAACAGGGCAGTGCAAGAGTAGTAATCTGTTTTTTTTTATTATTATTATTATTATTATTATTGCAGGAAAGACCTCATTAATTCGGCGTTACACGGAAGGTATGTGCGCACTTTGATCCTTTCATTTGTTTTTGTTGTAATTAATTTTTTTTTTCCTGTTTGGAATGTATCATAATGCTATTGTACACTGTGTTCATGTGACTAATGTTGAGCCTTATAATTAGCTCATGATCTTGTAGGTGCTGCTGTTTTTTGCTTGTTTGCAATTTTGGTTGCCAGTGCTACAGCCCTTAAAGTTACATTGGAGGCTCAGTGACTATATGGTGCTGTGCTGTATGAGCGTGAGGTTAGTTATGGTGGCCCAGAATAAGCTGAGCTTTGGTTGCACCTTAAAAAAAATTCTAGGTGGTCGAAATCAAACTGGAACCCTTCACCATGGTATCACTTAGTGGTGCTTTGGGCTGGTTAACCCTACATGCCAGTCAAAACTCGCAAGACCCTTCCTGAGGCTATTTCTTCCTGTAGTCCCAAGTGCTACCATCTAAACTTGCCCCATTGTTTGGTAATTTATGCATCGACACCTTATTCCTGTTTACGATAACAATACTGCTAAAAAAAAAAAACATAGAAGCATAGTTGCTATTCTTCACACCACATTGTCTGAACCAGCTGTGTTTCACTGTGGTGTCTTTGGCAGGTGTGTTCGATCCATCCTATAAGATCACCATTGGAGTGGACTTCGCTCTAAAGCACCTCGTCTGGAATGGCAATAAGCACATAACCCTTCAGCTGTGGTAAGTGCTGGTACAGCAAATGGTGCACGCACACACTACTGGTCACTACATTTAACCTTGTTTGCTCTAGGGACATCGCTGGACATGAACGCTTTGGATACATGACACGGGTGTACTACAAGTATGCGTAAGTGCGGCCACTTGCTGATGTTGTGTTCACCTCTTGATTGTGTTCTGACTTCCCCCTTTTAGCACTGCTGCTGTGATAGTCTACGACTTGTCGAGGTGAGTGTACAGCGGTGCACTTGGTGCCCGCTCCTCTATCTTGAAGTTTATAGCTTGGCCTGAGAACTATAGCATACTTGCTAACTCTTTTGAATTTTTCTGCAAATTTATTAACCCTTTCGGTGACAGGTTTCTTTTTCTCGGATATTATAAAAGGAACACAACAGTTTATTTCCAGTTATTCAGAAGGGGCGGAGAAATGACACGGATATTAGCAAATGACGCTCTTGAATGTGCTCCTCGTATTCCTATCTTCATTTTACATCTCCTGTCTAGTTTCGTACTGACGCGTGTGCTTCTGCGATAGCAGCGCCTTGTTTGGTTCAGAAAAAAATAAGACAATAAACGTACGACAGATAGAAGAAACGCGCAAGCGTGTTTCTTGCGCTACAGCGTGGATATTTGAACGGAGAGTCGCCGCGGTAACGGTGCACAAAATTTGGTCGCTGCCCCTCCAATCAGCGGATGCGGGCACCGCACCACACAACCACAGCCATACAGGGGCAAGCAACTGGCTACAATTAGTCAATTACTATATGTACCGTAACTTAATTAGTGAAATTTTCTGAATACATATTTGATTACCTTATGCATTTTTGGTTTCTCATACAAGCAATGTCCGCCTCTTCGAGTAAGTAGTCCAGCTCAAGGGCTGCAAGTTGTGGTATCTGCCAGAAACAATTAAAATTTTTTGAAAGTCTTTGCAAGAACACCTCATATAAGGCACAGTGAAAAGAAAAAAAAAAAAAAGGAATTCTTGCTATTTGGCAGAAATTTTGCATGGCCGCAGGCATTGTTTTGTAAGTCAAGCAACTTCGATGTGGCCAAGAATCACCTGCATAGCACAAGTTAAACATTTCACTTTTCAATGCGGCTGCTTGTGCTTTGTCTGACTTTTCTCTGTTTTCTTTTTCTGTTTTTCCAGGCCAGCGACCCTACACTCTGTGCTGAAGGTTTGTACTTCCTTTTCTCTCTGCTATGTGCAGCAGGTGGCCACAGCTGTGGCTGGTCTGTTTAACTTTAGATTGACAGATGGCTTGCACTTCGTTCAGTGCAGCCACTACACCTACATGGAATGTTCATGTTGTCACGTGCCGGTGCAATTATTAGAGGAGCTGCATGTTGTAAGGTTTTGTTTCGATGCACGGGCTCGCTGTAGATCGCTATTGCTTCTGCAGGTTCAATAGGGTCATAGCAAGAATTTTCGTGTTTATAGGACTTGGAAAAAGTGAGGCCCAGTATGCCCTGTCTGGAGAAGCAGCTGTGGTTGTCAGGCTAATACAGTGGTGATGCGCCGAATGAATTTATTTCGTTCCATTGGTGGTCTTGTTTTTTTGAGACATTAGGTATTGCGAGACCTGTTTACTCAATGTTTTTCTATGGGAAACTCGTTAATTTGGTCTGTGACCTTGGTTGGTCATGCAAAAACTCAAATATATATATATATATGAAAACAGGTAAGGGAAGAACAAGGAAAGTAAATACTCTAGATCAAGATAGAGGTGGTGGGTTAAGGAGGCTATTTGCACTAGTGTGTACACCTGTCTGCACTTTTAGAAATACTTCCGAGTTGAATCTGAACTGGAGCACTGCATGTGCCCGGGCTTACCTGAAAGGCTCATCCCGCGGGCAGGGCCAGTTAAAGTGTTTTCTGGTGGACCTAGGCCTGATTTCTTCAATCCGGGCACGGGCCCATTAAAAAGAAAGTGTGCTCGGCCCAAGGTCGGGCCTTTGAGCACACGTGGGCATTCTGCATAGATCCAAGGCATTCTGTGTGACGCTGGAAAAGGCGGCTTTTAATTACTTTAGCAAACAAAATAAAAAAAGCAGTCCAAATTCTGTTTTGTTTCTTTAAAAAACAATCCTTGTTGCTGCAAAAGTAAAGAGACTAAAAACCGCTATAGATGCAATTTGACTGTTACTGCTGTTGCGATAGCACTATGCTTCCGCTCTCGCTAAGATTATTTTATTGCAATTGTGCTATTTATCGCTTTTCATTTATTGCACGACGCTGCAGTACACATCGATTGCTTCCACATTAACCGCATTCACAATATTCTTCGTGCGCCTCAAATCTGTAGACGAGAAGTGCTTCTTTGTGGCCTCCACAGGGTCTGTGTTTATTGTCACTGCAGTTTTATTGTAACGTCTTTTTATATGCCACCTAAGCAACAACATTTTAAGGCATGTACTACTGTGTTCAGTGATTGAGATGTGATAGCCTGCCCGGATTGTGGCCGGCGTTTTTGCATTATGGAATACGATGAATGTGAGGGCCTTTGTGACGCATTATGACTGCATTTGATCCCCCAGCGATCACCCAGTGCTCGCCTGTGGCACAAAAAGTGCCGGCTGCTATGCAGGCTGATTATCGCATTTGAATCGCTGAGCGCTGTACACGCAAAGTTTCCCTGGTGGGCTGAGCCCAGTCATGCAGACCATGGCCTGTGCATCGGTCCGTGCTGGGCTCAGCCTTCAAACAGCGGGCATGGGCTGGGTCTGGGCCGAAAAATCAAGCTAGTGCAGTGCTCTAGTCTAAATCGGTTCTCAGTTAGATAAGCGAAAGTTGCCTGCGGTGCAAAACTTTCTTCCATGTCTGTCCTGGCCTTTTATAAAATATCCAGAACGGTAGAATTGATCCCAAGCCACAAGCCTCTGCCTCTTCAGCACATTTCTGAAGTACGCAATGGCATCGTCTAGGCAAGGTGAGGGGAAAGCAACGGCTCAGAAACGTGAATGCCCAGTAAATGTGTGGGCACACCTGCACGCAGACGTGGCTGGTTCGTTCAGGGGAGTCGTGTTCACTCTGTGAATTCTCAGAGTGAAGGAGACTCGTGAGCGAGCCAGTTTGCTGGCTTCGTGAGCGAGAATGTTCGCCAAGCAAGGTGTTTGCTCAGCGAGGCATCACAGTATCTGGGGAGGAAGAAAAAAGGAAATATGAATGTTCAAAAGTGATGCACTTATTTGCCATATAATGCCACCATTGAAAAAAAAATATAGTTCTCGGAATCTAACCTTTTATAGTAAGGTAAGCAGAGTTTCGCAACAGTTTTTATGCGGTGGTGTGATCAATATCAAATGTCAAAGGAAAACCAGCAATGCAGCCTACATCAGAGCCCTGAATTGCTTTTAAACATAATTATAAACTAGAATTGTCATACTTATCGCTAGAATAGAGAACCACTTCCTTGCACTGTTTATTCTAGCCACTAATCCATAATGTTTGTTTCTCGCATTGCATTTCAATGACTCCATGGTGGAGGTCAGTTAGGAGGGGCCCAAATTGACAAACATTTCGTTGGTATCATGCTTGGTCTCTTTGACTAAGGTCAATTTTAGTACTATCTGCTCTTACGAGTATGTTTGGGAAAAAACAAAAGTCTCTGTAAAAAGTTCTGATATAGTGTGTAGGAATGACACGGTTCCAACGGCGCCCTGCTTGGCGCACCGCGGTTAGTGCACACCTGCCCATCAACCACGGTGCGTTTCAAGCTCGAGGAAACAATGCACAATGATCAGTATGTACTGGGAAAGCATTTATTACGCTTGCAACTAACACTTCGAGCAGACCAGCTAGTTATGGTAAACATCGCCAAGGGTTCCCTTGACGAGAATACACTAGGTGAGGAGGGATTTCCAACTTACCAGCTGGATACATAGGCGGCCACGACGTCTGTCACGGCAGAAACGTGGTTGGCTAACGACATGCAGGAAAACCAGAGTGGCAGCGGAGGCTTCCGCACTCGCCGCTTTCTGGGGACCAAAGAAGACTCGGGCGATCTCAACGGGAACTCGCGTGACTTTCGCAGTGGCGATGATAGCACTGGCACTTTAAAGCCCCTTATTGCACTTTCGTGCACATCTTACGTGACGCTTGTGTAACCGCCCGACGCAGAGTTTCCCCACACTGGTAGCCGTCTTGGAAGAAACAGATTACCACTAGTGAAACATATGAAAAGGCTTGGGTTTAGTAAAGGAGTTGCACCGGATATATTGAGGCATAACTCTGGGGTAGATTTCGTGTAGTAGATTTCGTGTAAACAGAACCTTGGGACTTTCGAAAAGTGAGAGAACTCCCTTATACAGCTTTGCTGTTATTGTCGTAAAAGCTGTTTCGATTAGCACACATCTGCGAAGTTTTTTTTTCCAGTGTGGAATATAATTCAATTCTCAAAGAATAAACAGTGCAATACACAGGACAGAGAGCTAGATGAAAGAGCTAAACAATGTGAGCGCTGACTTGCACTGTGTTATCTTTGATGATGCAATGTGAAAAAATTGCATTGTAGAAGTGCATCTCAAAGCCAATGTCATTTCCATTGGACCTACTCCAGTTTTCATACCAGTGTGGTGAAATGGTGACCACCCTCCTAGGAAGCGCTTCTTCATTTCAGTGATTGTATGTCAGTTTTTCATCACTGGAGAGCTATTTAACAATTGCCAATCTCAAATGCTCGCAAGTGTATTACATGCCTGCCTCCCAACATGCCACGTTGAAAGCCTAATAGTGGCCTACCTAAACTGAAAACTTGAGTCTTTCTTTTTTTTCACTCCGGAACGAAATCGAAGACAAAAATGACATTCAGGTTCTGTTCCAATTCGCATAAATTTTAGCAAGAACTTGTGAAATCGGTCTGTTGAATATACGGCCTCTGGTGTAAGGCAGCTGAGGTGCCACTCTAGCGAGCAACAAAGGATGTAAAGATTTGGTTCAGAGTAGTTACCTTGCTATGCAGTGGAAGGCCGATATTACTGCCAAGGTGGAGCAGCCAAATGGGCGGCCCCTGCCAGTGCTGTTGGTGGCTAACAAGTGTGACCTGGGCCCCCAGCCTCCCAATGCTCGGTTTCTCAGCGCCTTCTGCCAGGAGCATGGATTCGCTGGCTGGTTCCCAACTTCAGCAAAGGAGAACATCAACATAAGTAAGCACCATCCACATGTGTTCACAAGTAGGCCGACAGTTGACAGTACTTCTGATGTTGTTGTGTTGCAGTTAATCCTTTCAGCATCACGGACATACCCATGCACTTTCGCATTTCTGTTCTGCTATGTTCCTTTTCGCATTCATTTGTCACGTAGGAATGTGAGGATGACAGAGAGCATTTGTTATTATCCATGTCATTTTTTCATTTCTGCACAACCAAAGATATAAACCATTGTGTTCCACAATGCTGAACATCACTGTGATCACTTTATATTGTCCGAAAATATACACCCAACGCTGCAGGTGCATCATCTTTGAAAAAAAAAAACTGAATACTAAGCGGGTTAAATGCCAGCTGTGATGAAATTTCACTTGGGCTAAATTGGTTATGAATGAGTGGTATATACCACGGAAGCAATCTTGGCAAAGCCACAAGGCTTGTAATAGTGTTGTTTTCTTATTAGCGACCTCTAGGCAACAGCTGAGTAGATGACTCATGCACCTGGTGGTTGTCGTTGCAACTTGAGTCCCCACAAGCCACCTCAAGGTTTCTCAGCGCACCACGAACAGCCACAGGTGGCGCCTTATCTTGAAAGTCATGCCGAGGAGGCATACATTTTAGGTCGTGCGTCATTTGCAGTGAGCTGTAATGGTGATGAGATTTTTTTTTTTTTTCTTCTTTATTTTCAGTTTCAGTATTAAAAAAATGCTATTCTTGCTGGCTTTTTGCAACGCTTCGACTTGTATTTCAAACGTACAATTTTGCATAGAGGCTCTTCTGTATCTACACTATCTTAAACTAGTATTTTGTGGTTTTTAAATTTCGTAGCAGTTCACCTTTAGGCTTTAGCTGTACTAGCCATCAACATGATGAGTCTGCAGACATTCCAGTGATCAAACAGTGAGGCATGAGCAGGCCAAAGTGTTGTTGCGCTTGTTAGCTTTGGACATTCAGTTTGCTGAAGTTTTTAGAGGGATAGCACGGCAACTAATCAGAGTTGAGCTAAATAAGCAACACACATTATTGTGCTTCCCTCTTTATCGGATGGCAAGGTACACACAGTTAGTTGCTGTCGGGGTTCTCCCCACGGTGGGCAGCGGTGATTTTGCTGCCCACCACTCCCGCCGACCGTCCACCTCTATGACCACCCACCCACCACCGCCCACCTCTCGGGCTTCAAGTTTGCTGTACTCGGGGACAACTTTCTGTGCCTATGCAGTGGAAGCTGCGAGCGCGAGGGGCTGGCTTCCACAAGCGCGCTGCTATGGGCAATCATGGACGCCGGTGGAAAGTAGCTGCACACGCTCGCGAGCCAGAAACAAAGGCCAGGAAGCTGACGGTAAATGCGAACGATCACGGTACTGGACCTCGGAAAGTGCAACCGTGTGGCATCCCCGAATGCACGGAAGTCGCATTTTCTCGCGTGCGTGGCTGGTACGGCCGTGGAAAGAAGCGCAAAAGAAAGAAGAGGCATGCACAGAAAGAAGGGCACAACCCGATGCGTCGTCGCCTCTGCTATAGCATTTAAAAAAAAGTAAAATAAACAAGAAAAGTCGCAGTTTTGCCCGAAAGGCAAAGCATCGATTGTGATAGCAAACTCATAAACATAAGCATACGAACTGAATTAACAAGCATGGTGTCATGCGCGCACAAGCAAACATGAACGTATCTCGCTCGATGACCGCGGAAACTCGCTGTCCAAACGCTGTAGTGAGTAAGCACGGCAGCAACAGTGAGCGAATTGACCTTCGTCCCGCCGCTCGCATCACCGTAAATTAAGCTGCGAAAACACAGCGCAGAGAGGAAGAACACCGCCCCCACCGCAGCTGGCTTTCAAGATACCGCCGTCCGGGTGGGAGCATGTGGCGTAGTACTGAGCCTCCCCCCCGGAGCCTTGCGGCCAAGCGTGCGCGCGCGGTGGCTCGGGCAGTGCGGAGAACCCCCACCCTGCCTCCGGAACGTTGCGCGCGACTGGAAGACATTGTGCTTCCTTCCCGCTTCCCGCCCTTGCGTACGCACGCGATTGCTGGCTCACCGTCGCATGCTTTCACTTGCACATACAGCATACGGTGCACGGCGAAAATTTTATCAGCCGTGGACTTTATACGGAACCTCTCGGTGACGATGACAATGGCAGAAATGCACCTGGAGTGTCCATACAATTGCTATCGCAGTAATAAAAACGAGAGAAAGTCTCCTCCCGGTCTTTCTTTTTTTTTTTTTTTCTCCTCCGGCGCTCTCAACCAATCAGATCAGGTGACCTTGAGTTTTCAACAAGTATCCAGAATAGCACCCGTAAGCTGCATTGGCCGATATAAGTGTCTTGTATTGTTGTGTTCTGGTGATTTCGCTCGAACGTCTGTTGTGTTGTCATTATTCAGTATGTGCCTGTGCCGCCCCCTCTGGTCCTCCAATGTCCACCTCTCAAAATTTTTTGGGGAGAACCCTGGTTGTGTAAATATATTTGCACAAGGAAAACAGAAAACATTTTTCTGTCAATTTACCAACTTGGCAAGTAATTTTGGTGTTTATTCAGGATCAAATACGACTGCCATACAATTTCAAAGATTGAGATGTTTGTGTTGCTTGATTATTCTGTATACATGGGTATCTCTGACTGAGGAAGAGTGGCAATTTTCACAGAGAACAGATGTGAATTTAAAGACTGTGCCAGTACCTGACTTCAAACTTGCGGTGTTTCAACAGTACTCACAGTACTACCAACCGCCATGGGTTTGAACTTGGCAGGTAGCAGGCCCTTGCAAGTTGTCGCTGCACAAATATTGACATGCTGTAGCACGTGTTTGCCCATTAAAGGGCATTGAGCACTGGGTGGCGAGAATTGCAGTAGTGACCAAGCTAATGCAATCAAGCTACGCACTGCTTCTGGTAACACCCAGCTTCCTAACATCGGCACTCGACTTCCGACCCTGGCTATGGTCCAAGATGAACCTTGGACATGTAAGGAGCCATGTTGTATTGTGTCTAAGTAATGGCCGGAAAACGTCTGCAGGCAGTGTGTCCCTGAACTCTAGAGCATAGAGTATGGGCAAGCGAAGCTTGGCTGTCCTGCTGTAGACAGCAGCGGCCACGGTGTACCACATTGTGCTAGGGATTGCCGATGTGTGCCAATGGTGAAGGTCACTGATAGAAAGGCAAAGATCCACTGCCTCTCCACGCATGAGTGTTGGCTGGTGACTTGCCATCCATCGCCCAGCAGGGAGACAGTGATTTTGTTGTGACCAACCACGTCCCCCTCATAAGTACTCTGCGGACCCTGATTCGGCCGTCGACACGCAAAACTTGCTTGTCCTCCACAAGTAGCAGACCACCTGCCTATTCTATCTTCCATCTTTATGCTTATGATAAACTAGCAGAAGCAGTCCGTGCTGGTGCTAAGGTGTGTGTCCAGTTAGCCAGCCATGTTTAGGGCCTACAGGCACCTTGAAGACGTTTTGACAACTTGGAACATGGCCTGTCTTGCTGCCGCTACACTTGTGACATCAACAAGCATGAGCTTATCCTGTTGGATGCCATACCATTTCTGCACTTCATTGGAGGTCAGCTTTATTGGCTTTGCAGAGGGAAGGGCAGTGTGGGGATTTGACACAAAGTGCCATAAGAGCGGGCAACCCCAGTGCTATTCTGGGGCACAGACAAGGGCAAGGAATATGTTTGAAGCACAAGATAACAATGAAAAAGCAATCGTCAAGGAAGCACAAAAGTGGCATTTATCTGGAGAATGAAGACAGTCCAGCGCGTGACAGTGTCACCCCTAATATGGCAGGATATGTGGAGGATTCAACTTGCCCACTTTACTCTCAAAGAGAAGAAAAAAAAGGCAGACCTCCTGTGGTCTGATATCTTGCGAGATGTTGAACCCATTCCAAGGGAATAAACTGTGCCTGCCATGAGTGCCGTCGCTGCACCCAGCAAACTGTCTTCTTTTACCACAAGCCTTAAAGAAGTGCCCCCATCAGAGAAGGAAGTGAAAATTGCTCATTTACTGAAATTTGCTGGAGAGACTATCGAGGTAGCTGATTCTAAGGAGGCACGCTTATTTGCATAGAAAGAGGAAGAAGAGGTGGCTGGACATACCAAGTTGCAAGCGCCTGGCTGGGGCCTTCTGGCTGAGCTTCAGGGCTGCGACTTCCCCCACATTGTACACTCGCCAAGATGCAAGCAGTGCGGGGAGCAGAGAAGGCCCTAACACCAAGAATAAATGCAGCCAAATCCAAATACTATAACCAACCTGCATAAAGCTGATTATTCTACTCCCTCCTACCGAACTGACCCTTCCACCTCATCCGGGGGTGGCCAAGAACAGCCGCCAGTCATTTTGACCAGTGCTACATGGCTGCATACATCGAGGAAGTGCTTCAATGCATGACCAAGCCAGGAGTGGTCTGACTCTCGTATAACTGGCTGAACGTCAGATATATCAAGCTCGAGGGGTTTGGTGTCAGCTGAGGTACCCTGCCCAACGCTTCAGGACTCGCTTCTGCAATGGATGTGCGGAGTCGGTGCGGTACTGACATTAAGAGAAATGGACTGGAGCATGTTTACACTATCTTGTGCAACAAGAATGCCATTGTTAGGAATGCCAATGAACACTTTAAGGCACAGACAAAAAGTACTGCTTAATACATGCTTTGTTTTCAATAAATGGATTCTGTCCTGGCGTTTCTCCAATAGGGATAAAAAATTTGAGTAGTGAACGCATCACAAAGAATTTGTTTTAAGGGGAGACGCTCCTCAGAAATATTTCTTTTTAAATAATGATGCTGGGTGAATGAAAATTCTACCACTTGTAGAGCTTGATCTCTTCATTCGAAATCTACTTTTAGTTTTAGGATATCTCGATGGTTTCATGTCCTAAGTGCCATGCATAAGTGAGAAGCAGTGCATATTTGTGCAGCTGCTGGACATAGCAGTTAGCATGATAGAGCAGTGCAAAATTATTTTTCCTATCCCTAACACTCCATTGAGTGCTAATAAGCAAGATAATGTGATTCCCTTTACAGGCAACTTTTTAGGAAAATTTCGTATCTGGTGCTTCATATTCAGTGGCTGGTGCCCGAGTACATTAAAAATTTTCATCCTTAAAAAATAAAGTGATTGCATTAAATTCTAGATAAGTGCATTCTGCATATCCTAAAAATTACGCCCATCAAATATGGTCTTGATTGGAACACAATAAGTACATAAAATGTTGTGCACAAACGCCTTGTTTTGCCCAAAATATGAAGTTGAGAAAAATGCGATTGAACGTTATAAAAGCTGTTTACTTCTGTTAATTATTATTATTACTTCCCGGGGAGAATGTAATGCGGCAAAGCTAACCTTGGAGAGAAAAAGCTTAGGCCTACCACCTTGCATGAGCCCAATGGCGTGCGACACCGCGGTTTGACGCATCGCACGCTTGACAATGTGTCATATCTGTGCATTTTCTTGCCACCTCGAGTGCTTTAACCGAGTTTATTATACTTTTCCCGATCATTTCTGGCTCTGATTTCATCATATGTGAAATAGGAAAGATCAATGTTGCTGAAAACACTAAAAACACAAAACCTGTTTCTTTAATGAAAATCGCCGTTTTTTGACCCGCCTCTCCCCTTAAGTAAGGGTGTGCGAATACTCGAATATTACCAAATCAAATAGTGATCGTTCAAATAATTCAATTCGTGAATTGAATATCTGCTATTCGATTTTACGAATATTTTATATATTCGGCGTAGAGACGCAGTGCCACGTGTTGCATACACTGCAGAGCCCCTCATGCTTGATGCTGCCCAAGCAAGCGTCTTGCTTCGTTTTCGATGAAAAAAGAGTGCCGAGCACGCACTAGCCACCCTGGCTCGCGTGGTAGTGGACGTCGCTGCAAGCGCTCCTCGACATTGGCCTATTGCAAGGATCACGCAGACAGCGCCCAAAGAATAGCTCTGCATTCACCGGGGCTGCCTCTGTCAGTACATAGTTTGGCTGAGTCAACAGGACTGATCGAAATGACAACGTGATGTGGACAGAGGGAATGGCTTCGTGAAGTGCAAAAGAATACGTGAAGATCAGGCTGCCGATAGGCACATAGATCATGTTGGATACGCGGCGATGCACTCCAGCCACTTCAACAGCCATCAGTCTAACCAGCATACATCATCTCGGGACCGATCATTGATGAGCTACCCGTAGGAACACATTAGCAGCAAGCATTCTGCAATGGCTTGTGGCCCGTGGCCACATCGGCCAGTGGCGAATTTTCATCATAGCCACGCTGCCTAAATTATTAGGTCTAATAGCGCTGTTTTGGTATTCGCACACCCCTAGGTTTAAGTGCGGTGCAGGTGAGTTTGGATGCAGTATTGAACTATTTTTTTAGCAGCCTGTTCGTTATAACTGAGTTCGACTGTACGTAGAACAGGTACTGCTAGCACACCGTTGCAGGAGGAGAGCTCCTTGTGACTCACCGCAGAGGGAGGATCTTATTCCACATAAGTGTACGGAAATCTGTCTGCGTTAGCCTTTGATGGGTGCAGCCTGCCTGATGTAGTAGGACCACACATGAGCACTAGGCCCTGCTTTTCAGCTTAGCATTTGAAAGAAAGCAACACAACGTATGTGCTCAAGTTGAGCAATTCCCAAAAGTGTTATTGGAGGAGAGGAAAATTCTGCCCCGAGAGGTCTAGTTTGCGCTCGTGCTATGTGTGGCCAGAAAAACTATGGCTCACTTCTAGGTTTATGTCATTGTCAAAATTTTCGAATGAAATGCTTAACTTCAAATATTAAATCGTATATTGAATAATGATATGCAAATGCATTTATTAGCCAGTTTCTTTACTTTGATGTGGTAAAAGCTGCTGTGAACAAATAGAGCTGTGCAAAAAACCTAGCGCACATTTTGCCTTCTCATTTGCCATTACTTTTGCAGTACTTCCCACACTTCTGAGCTTACCGCTCGATGACGAATGTGTAACAACAACTGGCAGAGGACCAGGTTCTGCTGAATTAATGGGCAGTTGATTCTGCATAATAACACATATGTTGGTGAAACAAAACAGTGTGAATTATTCAGTTTTTCAAGGGTCAAATAACCTGGCTTTTACTGTAATGGCCTTCTAGTCTATTTTTTACTGTTGGCAATGTGATTACGATGGTCTACTATGTTTAAGTAAAGAAACTTGCCAATAAATGTATCTGCATATCATTATTCGATATTGAGCGTTTGTATTCAAAAATTTTGAATTTACTGGAACGGTTATGCATTTTTGTTGCACGTGCTATTGGCATAATTGCAAGATAATTTAATTCTGCTTCTATGTTATGCAAAATAGGCACCCGTATCGCGTCCTTGCCGACATTTAGGGTTGTTAAGGCTGTTTCACATGGTGCGATTTTGTACTGCGATTTTCGCAGCTGCGATTTTCGCAGATGCGAAATTCGCAACGGCCATTTCACATGGTTCGATGTCAACAATGCGATTATGCGACGCCCAGGGTTGCTTGCTGCCAGATTTTGTCGCACACGCTGCTTAAATTCGTTTAATGTAATGAAAAAGACGTGCTCGTTATAATATAATTGACCTCTCTTTATTACGACCAAATAATACGTGAGTTTTGTAATTTAAAAGCGCTTCAAAGTTTAGTTTGTTTTGGAGTGCGCAACAGCGGTTTGTGAAGCTCAATACGAGGAGAAATGGCGGACGTAAACAGCTGTTCGCAGGTGGTCGTTCAGCGTTGTGTGCTGTCTCTGTGTGTGTTTTATGCCTGTGTCGTTCTACCTGCGGTTAAACAAATTACAAGAGGACCTATCAACAAGCCCTTATAGCTGTTGTCATCGCATATGCAGTATTCGGGATTCGGCGGAGTCGTCATGTCAACGCAGAGACCCTCGCGCTACCCGTGATTAACGTCAGCTTCTGAAAAACGGATGTGTGTGTATTGCTCGTGATTGCGCATTAGTGGTTCCTGCTCCTAGCAATATTCTTGCACCAAACTTAGCAGCAAGCACCAACCCAAAAGCTCACGTCTGCCCCTGAACAAAGCCGCAAATGATCTGTGTGTAATTACTGAACGTGCAATGGAATTTGTGTTGTGAACGTTTATCTTAGCGCCAGCATGGCTCGTCCGTCTCGGCGCCTGTGCTGTAATTATTCATACAAGTGCTCTCTGAATAATTGGAAAGGCGTAAAAGCCGACACCACATTTTTTTGGAGCTGCAGTCACTTGTGTACGTAGTATCGTATCATTCTGGCAGACATGGGCGTCGTCTATTTTCTCGTCCTGTTTCTTGCGCTGTTAGTGTGCTGTGAATCTGTATCAAGAAGCTTAAGTTAATATGCTGCAGTACGTAGCGCAGCCGCGTAGCCACACGGCTAACATTAAAATGCCTTGTTAGGAGTACGTTTGTTTGTTTAATAACAAAATCGAACGCTAAAATTTTGTATTCATGGTGGCAAGTGTAAGGTAAGAAGCAATCGAAACTATCCGCTAATGGCATGCGTGTGCTTCTACCTGCTTCAGCACGTTATCCTTAGAGTGAGGCTGTATACCCCTGATAACCAAAAACATATGCAACTGGAGCAGGTGCTATGATTCCTCTCCTGGAAATGAAAGCCAGCATCCCAGTCTGTTAAGCTAGTCATGTACTTAACCTATATTAGACCAATGTTAGAGCATGCTAACTGGAGCCATTTAAAACTGGGTTATTTCACCAAAATAAGAAAGTGCAAGGAAAGTTTCAAGGTACAGTCTAATCTGGTATTCCCGAACCTATTGTATTAGCAAAACTTTATGCCTCCCTGAATTGCCTGCATTAACCCAATGCTGAAAACAGGGGAAGCTGATTCCCTTTCTTGCTGTTGAAAAGCTGCTAGAATCTCAATAACAGACCACTTATGTTCTGAGAGAAAGTGAGGGGCACTGACAATATCTCTAATCTTTTGTATGAGCCTTCACCTTGAACGAAAATGGAATAAAAATATTTACCTTTGCAAGCCTCAGAATCCAAACATTCTCAAAATTTTGAGGATCCACATTAAATTTTTGAGATACAGACAATAAAAAGGGTGCCTAAGTACAAGTGCACACTGAACACACTTGAGTGGTTGAGTGGCCAGCTGCGAATGCAAAAGCGTCCATAGCTGCTACCTCGAGGTAACTGCTAGGTTGCACGTGTGTTTCTCCTATAGCCCATGTACCTGGCAAGGGGAATGGTTATACGTAGTCCTGGGCTTTTTCTTTTTTTTTTTTTCAATAGGTGCTGGCTAGCTGTGATTCCATCTGTTTATGTATTTATCATTTGTGTGCATCTTATGTGCATGTGTTTGTGTCATGTTCTGATTGTTATACGTGCAGTGATGCAAGCATCTTTTTTTTTAATATATTGCACTACAGTCATTTATTAAACCTTGTGTTGAAATGTACAAAATGTGGCCACCCAGTAATGGTTAGGACAGACAGCAGGATTGGCAAAAAATATGATGCAGATCCAATGCACTTGCTTGAATCGACATGAGGCGAAGCTTTCACGCAACGGTGAGTTGAACTCTAGAAAACTAACTGCAGTATTTACAGTTGTCCTTATTTCACCCGATGCAACACGTACTCATAGACAATGTTTGCTTATTCACCGCACAGGTCACATAATGTAATGTATACATAGCACGGTGAACTCACTCAAACGTCGTCTCACTAAGACTTCGAACTAACCGTGCACATGAGTCCGAGTTCGTTTCAGCCTGACTGATTAGAATTTTGGTGAATACGAGTAAGAGCAAGCTAAGTTGAGTAAACTTTTAGTGAATATTGTCATGTGGTAGTCGGGGAAAGCTGATCCAAGTATAATTTTAGTGAATATGAGTCAAAGCAAGCTCGGCAAGTAGATTTTGGGTGAATATGACTCAGTGCAAGCTCACCGGAGTAGAATTTTGATGAATATAAGTCGGAGCAAGCTTGGCTAAGTAGATATTTGGTGAATATGACTCGATGCAAGCTTGCCTGAGTAGAATCTTTGTGAATATTAGTCAGATCAAGCTCGGCCAAGTACAATTTTGGTCAATATGAGTCAGAGCAAGCTCGGATAAGTAGAATTTTGGTGAATATGACTGAGCAAGCTCGATTGAGTAATGATGGGATATGGTTATACGAGTTTATGCGGTAATACATGTAAGTGCAGACTCATTAGCAACATTGCCTCCATCTTGATGGGCTATACCTACGCCTCGTGATGAGTCTGCATACTTCATGAGCTGTGGACATGCAAGACCCACCCACACTTGAAAAGATACTATCATTCATACGAAGGAATGCAACCGGCTGACTTCACTGCACAATTTTGATCTGCTTTTGTTTAATGAGTTATCTACTGCTTATAAAAACAAGGTGTTCGCCTGCTTTTCGCATTATTGCATGTGTTTTACAGGAAGTAGAGACAGAGAAGCAAGAAAAGGCAAGGATGTTTATGGCTATGTAGTTTCTTAGAGTACTGCAATATGTTACAACCAGCATAAACAAAAGTAATTCGATGCACTGAAGTAAGTGAAATGTGCAATTACCTTTTAATGTGAGGGTTAATACAGATGCAGTAAGGATACAAAGTCTGCAACACACTGAAGGTTTATTGGTTTTTTTATTCAGGAGAAAAATGATGCATCAGAAAAATGAGAAAAAAACTGTTTAAATATTGCTTCGAAAATAAATTTGCAATACTGCTTATTCCCAGTCAAAGCGTGAAATATGCTATTGTAGAACATTCATTACGATATCCAGTTTGCACATTCGCTTTGCGTCTCGCAGCGGAAGTAACAGAACCTTGAAATGAGATAATTCATTGGGGAAAATGCGCATGAAAGCCCTAACCAACCGACTGCAACTAAATGGTCGCGCGTATAGCGTGACCTATTGACCACAGCATTTGTCCGTAGTTGCATATTCTTTAAATTGTTCCGTCCGTAAAAGCATACGGCGATAAAACTGTGGCGTTTTCTTATATCGCGAGTTGTCTCCAGAACCAGAAAATTGGGACGACATCCGAAGGCCATGCCTTCCCGTGAGGGACACCTCGTAGTATTTACACACTCGCAGCGCGTGTGAATAACGGAAAATCACGCAAAAGTACGTACTATCAGCACCCGAAGCCAACCTAAAAAACAGCGTCGCCAGATTAGCAACGTAGCGTGTCAACAAACTCGTAGAAATCACAGAACCGAACATGACCTACGAGTTTTTATCTGCACTGTTCGCGTGTCGGTGCTGATGTTACGTACCGATTGCGTAATCCAAGGCTCCACTCAATTAATTGCACTGTTCGAGGCTCGTTGATCCAATATTTATAGACAAAAAAGTATCTATAAACGTTGCGTTGAGCGACCGCCGCCATTTTCCAAAACAGACCGCGAAATACCTCTCGGCGCAATTTCGACGGAAAAATTGCAGCGATTGCTGCGACGTTGCGACGCTGCGACCAACCGGTTGGTCGCAGCCGAAAATCGCAGAAACGGCCCTGCGACTGCGATTTTCGTCGCATGCGACGGAAATCGCACTTCCGGTGCGATAATCGCAGTGCAAAATCGCACCATGTGAAACGGCCTTTAACTTTCATGTGTTCCGTCTTTTCGTGCTTCCTCTATATTGCCTCATGTGCCTTACTTAGAATGCAGTGTGCAGTCTGCACTTTGATATACGCTCCACCTTGCTTTGTCACGTTGAAACTCGAGGGCCTACACATGTGTGCTGTTTATCTGCAGAAGTTAGTGGCACTGTTCTTTACTTCGCTCATCGCGATGTAAATCTCTTTGCAGACGAAGCCATGCGGTGCTTGGTGGAGGAAGTGCTGGCTCAGCGAGAGGACTGCCACCTGGCTGGACCCCGCGACCAGTCGCTGAAGCGCCTTGGCCCTCGCACAGCACAGCCTGGCCGTAAACCTTGCTGCCACTGACCAACAGAGCGAGACACTTGACGAGCGGCAAGATGCTTTAGCTGAGCTATTTTGTCAGCCACTGATCCAGCAGTACAGGTATTTCCTTCTTCGGGGACCCACGCGATGGCTCAGTGGCTATCGTGCTACGCTGCTGACAGTACGAGGTTGTGGGTTCGATACCCGGCCGTGGCGGCAGCATTCTGTTGGGGGTGGAATGCGAAAAACACTCGTGTACCGTGCTTTGGGTGCGCGTTAAGGAACCGCAGGTGGTCAAAGCTAATCTGGAGTCCTCCACTGTGGTATCCCCAATAACCTACTGTGTAGTTTCTAAATGTTAGACCCCACAATTTAATTTAATTTTCCTCTTTGGATGTGTTCAGAACAAAGGTATTAGGTAAGCCATTGCATGGTGGCTGCGATCCAACAGCTCAATTTGCTTGGAAGTAGAGTGATGCTTTTCTCACTCATTCTAGTTCAACCTTACTGCTTGAACCTGTATTTGCTGGAATCATTGAATGGATGTTTTCCCTCACGTGGCTGGTGTTCAGCGCAATGGATGACTGCAGCTGTGCAAATTTGTTTGCTCACGGGCTAAATGTTAGTGTTTAGTGGCGTTTTTTTTTTTTCTCGGGAAGTCCTATTGGTCTTTAGCATCGTAACTGTATGTAACTGTCACTCATGTCACAAGGGCTTTCACTAAACAAGTGACTACTTTTGTTGTACAATATGTTACACTATTAGCTACGCCAGGTCACTTGTCTGTGAGAGCAGAACGCGCATAATTGACACAGTCATAAGTTACCGCACAGTATTTGAGCAGACATCACGGTCTGGTTCAAGTAGCATTAAACAAGCAAAGCCCTAATATACTATGGCATTTGTGGTGTGTGCCTTAGTGTGATGGGCCTTTCTTACGGCAGGTAGGTCTTGTAGCAACACGAACGTTGTGATTACACTGTTTACACTTGACCATGCTTGTGGCTGGCCTCGATTTCATGCCCATATTTTATGTTGTAGAGTTGTAAATTAATATCATATTGTGAAGGGAACAAGCATAAGCATTCCACTTTGTATGCAGGTGTCATTGCTTAATGTTGGATTTCATTCAATGCAGTTATCAATCCTGCGTACAGTGTAAGGCATGCGCCCTTTAGGTCTAGGCAACAGGTGGAATGAACAGATAACTTCCTATACTTCAGAGCACTGCCACCAGGTGACTCACTGTCTGTGATGTGACAGAGGGTCAATCTCAATGCGGTCTCATGTACAGTGAACGAAACTGCCATAGCTGGAAACTTTGACCAAACCTTTATCCTCGGCTCAAAGTTCATGCACCATTTATGGGAAAAGAACACATTTGAATGATGACAAGGTGAGGAAATTTTGGCCCAATATTTAAAGCACTGTTGCCATATTGAGAGATAGTGTGCAAAATGTCCCATGCAGCGTCTCTCGCCATTTCTTGAATGAGCACAATTTGCTCATGCATTTGGTCCGTGCAAATTCGTTTGAAGCACACATGAATATTCTATACTCCAAGCAATAGACAGATAACATTAAGCGGCATCATGACACTGTGGCTCGGGAGTTGCCATTGCAACGCATAATTTTATTTTGTGTCTTGCTTTTCTGGCTTGCTTCGAGAGTTACACCGAACCCCAGGTGGTCGAAATTAATCCGGAGCCCTCCACTACGGCGTGCCTCATAATCAGAACTGGTTTTGGCACGTAAAACCTCAGAAAGAAGAACAACACCGGTTTGCGACTGGTGATGTCGTTCTCAGTAGCCTGTTGTCTGAGAGCATGTGGTGTCGACACCCAAATGGTTTGCGACTGGTGACGTCGTTCTCAGTAGCCTGTTATCTGAAAGCATGTGGTGTCGACACCCAAAGAGGTCCTGCACTATGTACCGGTGGCAGCCCGTGTCTCAAGATTCATGGGTGTCTAGCTCATCTGTGCAAGAAACTGAAGCTCGTAGATGCTTGTCTTATGCAGAAAGTTCATCCAACAAAGATTGTGTTCTTTTCGAGTTCCTGGTTGTTGCATTCTGTTCGCTGTTGTATGGAGTGGCTGATGAGAATTTTATTGGAGCCCATTGTGAGGTCTTTATTATAGAGGACTAAGATTGAAAAAGACAGTTTATTTTTCAGTCACGGGCAAGTGGCCACATTTTTATTTTTGTTTATTTGAGCTTACTGGGTTACCTCCTACTAGTGAACTTACATAAGCTGCTGCTGCGTTGGCCATATTCCAAAGTATGCTTACGGACCAAGTATTCTTTGGAAATTCGTTATGTCCACCTTTAAAATATCTGCAGTTTTGTTGCAAGTGGAACCTGGACTGTGCTTAGCATCAATCTCTATTGCTCAAATGGGCTTTCATCAGTTCACTATTTGGAACAACCATAAAGTTTCCTACTAACGTTACTAGGGGGAACTCGGGCGCTGCAATCATTCCGCTACCACAGGAATTGTGGTTAGTACTTAGATTTGTCTGATCTTCGTGCTTGTGGCGTCGCACGTTCTTGCGGCTCTGTTTGCTCTGCTTTGTCCACCTTTGTGGGCCCGCATTTCGAAACAATCCTGTAGTATTTCTAAACACAGAAGACAGTAAGGATCTGCGCACACGCATAATCACTGTGAATTGTGGCACTTATAACACTAAATTTTGTTGAATATGCTCTGTTTGTCGAGTCACAAAGCCGTCTGAAGCGATAAGGACGAAGTTCAGGCAAATCCATGTACAGTACTACCGTATATACTCGTGTAAGGGCCACACTTTTTTTTTCTAGAGTCTTGGCTGGGTGCGGCCCTCGCACGAATCGGGCCGATGGTGGCCCGCTAAAGGTTCTTCCTGCTTCGGCAATCGTAGCAGGGTGTAAGAAAGGTGCAAATGGCATGTTATAAGCATTTTTATTATCACTCAATTTCACTTTCGCTTTCGTCGCTCCCGGAAAAACTCGCCTCATTGGCGTCCTTCCAGAGACATTCATCCTCGGTACCGTCCATGCATTTGGAATATCTCGTCGGAAATTCCCAAACAAAGAAATAATGGCTCGGCGATGTCGGCCTGGGCGGCGTCGACGGAAAAGCAACCAACTAGCGTCATCTAGCTGTAACGGAACTAACTTCACTTTCCGGCAAGACGTTCTAAACTTTTTTTCCAAAATTTTGCCCTACAGTGTAGGGGTGCGGCCCTTACACGAGTATATACGGTAATCCTCGTTGTGAGAACCACCATGCTTACAGCTCCAATAAACACAAGCGCCAGAGTGCCCTCTAAGAATTTTTGTAGGAAGCTCTACTGGCGTAGCCAATATACACAGGGTATAAAGAGCAACATTCACATGACTTTTGTTCCTCATTGCCAGCTATTTACCGTTGGCTGCTTTCAGAAGAGCACTCGTGCTTCAGCAGCTTAATTAGTTTCCACGTGTTCTACTGATGAGTGCAAGGCTGTGGCATCTTTGTCTGGGCAGGCCTGAGTGTGACATCCCTTGTGTACTGCGCTTTCAGTGCATGGTATTACCAGGGACTATGGTGATCTTTGTAAAGCACATGTAGTTTCGTAATGCCAAAGTAAGGCCCACTCATTTCGAATATCATTTTTGACACTTGACATGAAATTGTTAACTTTCATCGTCTTTCATAACCCCAGCATTGAATGCGGTGCAAAACTGGCGCAATATATTGTAATGATCACTTTTGGGTGTACTATTTTGGGGGCACGTTGATTGCCGCCAAGCGTCTGTACCAAATGCTGGTTAAAGTTCACACCAAGTGATGCCGAGAGTGATTGTTCCAGAATATTGCCCCTCCATAATGACATTCCACACATTCTTTTTTTAAGTGATGTGCATTTGTCAAACTACCTGTGAAAGACACCTTTTTTTTTTTTTAGTATCCAATGCTTGCATTGCCTTAAAGAGTAGCTAATATGTGTGTTTGCTGTAACATGTATGTTGTACTATTCAAAGTTTGGACATTGCCCGAGCACTTTGTGCATTTGTGCCCTCAATGGATCTGCAGAGCCGATAACAAACACAGTGCCTTTTTCACTGCGCAGCAGAGTCCTCCGGCCCAACATTTGCTCATTGCAAACAGATTTGCTGCAAAACTGTAGTGTTAACATCACATCAACACATCGGCAATAGCTGCTTCTGTGAACGTGGTGGTGACTAAGCTGTGGGGTTGTGCTGTGGTGCCGATATATATTGCTTACTGTTCATTCAGGCCAATATTTTGAACGCACATGAATATGTTTCTCAGGAATTGCTTTTTTGTCGTTGATTGCAATCTTGAGAGGATGGACTGTAAGCAGTAGAAAGTTGGAACAGCTACAGTGTAGACCGCTTATAACGTAAGTCGCCGGAGTCGTGAATATCTGCACTATAAGCGGTACCGCACTATAACCAAAAGAACGATTTTCAAGCACTGCACGTATGCAAAACATGTAGACCAAGTATGTATACGCACTTTGTACTATCGCGCGCAAATCGCGATTACGTTTTCGCCAGTGAGCTGGCGAAAACATAATTGCGATGTAGCCGGTGCTCTTCAAGCTCGACAGCTTTGCAACGAGTCAAAACGAAACAACTGTTTGCCGCAACCGCTGCGGAAAAAACCGTGACCGCTATCGGCACGATTACGAATGGCGACTTTGCGGTGCTGAAGGCACGCGCCTGACGCACGCACCGAGTCTGGACGAATTAACTACCATTCGTGGCAACAACTGCAGTCGAAACCGCGGTCGCTATCTATGCAATCATCGATGGTGACTACGCAGTTTTCTAGGCACGTGGCCGACGCGCGTACCGAGTAAAAACGAAACTACTGTTCACCGCAACCGCTGCGGAGAAAACCGCGGCCGCTATCGACGCGATCGTGGATGACGACTACGCAGTTACGAAAGCCCGTGGCCAACGCGGTGTTATACGCGGCGGTAAACGCAAGAATTCCGGCTTTAAAGACACAAATAGGCTCGAAGCGCTCCAGCGTTGCTGTCATTCACGTATGATTTCAACTGATGGCTGTGGCGATGCGGACTCCGCTGCTTCGTTTTGGTTGGACGCTAGCGGCGTTCTTGCTCTTTTGCGTCGCACATTTGCGGCGCTCCTCGTTCACCGAGCTCCGAAAGTAGTCCAGATTAACCAATGTGCGGCCAAATAAGTCCGAATTAACTAGAGTTTTATTGCATTGAATAATGCATACGCCGGCCGGCAGCACACATCTTCTTGAGAAGCGTGCTCGCTACCACCCTTGTTGGCGAGATTTTCCCGCGGAAGCCGCATTATAACCGGTATTTCGTTGCACGCGGCTGCACTGTAAGCGGTATGCGTATACATGGAGTGCTATGGGAAAATTAACGGGAGTCTGAAAAGACCGTACTATATCCGGTCCTGCACTATAAGTGGTTACGTTATAAGTGGTCTATACTGTATTTGCTCTGCATGTTACTTGTTCTGAAGGAATATGAATCTGTGTGATGCCAAGGTTTAACTGGAGCAGCAGCATCATCTGCTGAGTTATTGATGAGCAGGCAAATGGAGCTGTTAGCAGCTCAGACTAAGGGAGCCCTCATACACAGCGCAATTTTAGGGTGGTGACATTTCCACAATTTCTGCCACTCTTTGCCACCCAAATTTGGCGGACTACCATTTTAGTTCTCAATTCAGCTAGAAGGTGTGTTGCATTTCAACTTCTTCTGTTACGTGATGACAAGTGCCAACAATGGCACGAGATCAGTCAGATTTTTTAAAAACTTTTTTTATTTCAATGCCTGCAGAAAAGCTGCATATGCTTTCAATAGATCTGTTGCCTTTTTCCTTTATTTGAACGCATCGAAGTTATTTGTTACAAAAGTGCGTCGTACAAAACGTTGCACGCAAGCAATTGGGGAGCACAGTGGTACATGCTCGGTACAATTATCCGGCATCAAAAATGAGAAGTTTATTCAGCCCTGTCTTTCCACTTGTACGTAAAACAAATGTGTTTTTTAAAGTGTTCAGTTATGAAGAATGTCCCTGTTAGTCTGTTCAATTATATTTAAGGGGTGGCAACATGCACTTTCCAACGCTGGCACCACCCTAAGACGGGACATAGGCGTTTGTGTGAAGGCTCCTTACTCTAGACTGCTTCCTATGAAAGTCACAAGCATAGCGGTTTGGTGTTGGGTAGGGCACGAAAAATGAGGCCAGAGACGCAGACCCATTTCTTTGTCTCCTTTTTTTGTGTGTTACCTGCACAAAAGCGAAAAGCTAACAGGCAACAAAAACACAAACAAACTTGGTCTTTATTTGTGACTTCACACATTGCATGATTTTGGCAAGGAGCAAAGCTTCAAAGGGAATTTTACATGGTGCAGCAAGGCTTAAGGTGTGTAGAAGGGCAGCCTGGTCAGTTTGTGTTGCATTTGGTATCTTCAATTTGTCATCCCTGACTGCCCAGACCTGCCTGAGATGCTGCTTGCAGCCAATCTTAGTTGGTGTGCATAGTTTTTCAGGCATTTCTGGGCTCTTCGGGACGGCGAATCAAAGAGGCCCATTGTCAAGGTTAAGGTGGCAAGACGGGATAGAGAGATGGACATAACAACATGAGCTCTGTCGTGTCTGTTTCTCTATTCTAGCTGATGGCGCTGTTTTGTCTTTGATTGAAACAAGACTGCACAATGCTATTTTTAAAAAAAGGAAGCCTGACGTGTTGTCCTGGCACATAACATTTTGCCTCGGCTACGACTGACTTTCATAGTGGTCAGGCAGATTGACTATTCGTAGGCTTAATTTACAGCAGATGGTCAGTGTGAATGACTGCCTTTATTGATTTGTTAGAGTTCTGGCCCCAAAAGTGCCCATTAATTAAGGCTGCTAGCTATGCTTCCTTGTAGCGGAAGTTTAGTAGTTTGTTGCTCTCTTTGCATGCTCACAAATCACATGCCTTGACGGTGTCGCGTCCTTGCATGAGCCAATGTGATCGCACGCTAATATGTTTTTGCCGGAACTGCTGTGTGCAGCGCAATGCTTGTTCACTGGCCAGTACTTGTCCTCTCCTTGGAGCAGATGTACATTTGTGTCAGCGGCACACACAGTGTTCGTGTGTACCATGACATTGTAATGGGGAAGTACGTACACTGGCAGTGTAATCTCATCAAATGTTGTATGATCGAGTGTTTTGTCTTTTTTTTTTTTTTTTTTTGTTCTGGTGGTGGTATTGGTGGTGGTATACAGTTTACCTGAGCTGAATGGTCTGCGTTTTTGCGGCCGTCAGTATGTGCTGGTTTGTTTACAACTTCGGGGAATGTTTTTATAGTATTGTTTTGTTTTACAAGTGTTGTTTACTTTGTCATTGATCACTGCATGTCATGGCTGCCAAATGCTGGCATTTGGTGCATTTGCATTTGTTTGCCTCACTTTCATTGGAGGTATGCTGGCATGCCTTCGACATTTGTCCTCTCATTACTGGAGTCTATGCATGTGTTTTTATGCAAACTACTCTTGTTCTGCAAACCTTCTTCCGTATCTGTGTGCGACTGCGGCTTTTTTTATTATTAAAGTGATTTGAGTATTAAGGGGGGAACACAGTACAAGAAAATAAACTTGTTGAGCACTAGCTAGATTGCTATAAAAGTTAATACATATTTACAATGTTACTGTAAGCCTCTGGGTGAAACTTTACTGTTTTACGTTAATGCTTGCTTGCTTTGGAAAAACTGTTTGGAAAGTAGCAGATGGTTTTCAGTATTTATCCCTTAGATTGTCTGAGGAGGGTGCTGTGCACGCAACTGTGGAATAATTTATTTGTATCTCATTTTGCGCACAAAGAAAACGACCCTTCAAATGGCACCACCACTTTCAATCTTTCCTTGTGCCTAAAAGATTTATTAACCTACTGTATTTACCCAATTATAATGTAAACCCATTTCTTATGGGCTCAAAGTAAGGAAATTACGTGATCCCAAACTTAATGTTCGCCTAATTTTTATAAAGAAACTAGCATTCCCCAAATTTATGCAATAGAGGGGACGAAGGGAAAAAATACTTACTTTCATTGACGTCTAATGTCCAGATAGGTCTTTATTGCTGTTGAACCACAAGATGCTGTCCACCTAATTCAACATTCCTCATTTGTTGAACGACTTTGCAACCGTCGTGAACTGGGTGGTGACCAATGCCCTGACCAACCACTTAGCCAGTTCAGTTGGCTACGCATTTCATGTAGTCTCCAGAATGCCAAAAGCACATGGTGCGGCCCTTTTTACTAGCTTCAGCCGCTTTTCTTGACTGAGATTTTTTAATGAAAGTGGTGTGATGGCAACAGGAAATGTCAACTGAAATAGCAACTGGTGGATCCAGAAGGCATCCAGTGGCAGAGCACACAAGTGCACCCATCAGCTTGATCCAAAATATATGAGGAAGTCACTCTTGGGGGCATTGCAGTTGCTTCTACAGCTCGATGAACACGGATGCATTGATGAATTTCAGTCAATTCCAGCAATGTTTTCTAGCCACTCAGGAGTAGAAAACATTGCGATTCATTTTAAAACTGTTAGAGAAACAAAATAGTAACTGTAACCATAGACAGAACTGTTGCACCTTGGTGCAGCCCCCAAGCGTTGCCCGATTAAATGTACCATGTGTTGGACAAATAGGAGTGCAAGGTATTCAGGACTTCCTTCTAAACTGCTGTCTTGTTCGCTATCAAATTTTGCTCAAGGGTAGCGTTTTGCATTGAGTTTTAATACTACGTTTATGGGGAATTGCTTACCAGTTTTGTCAATAAATCAGCGTGGATGTCGTCTGCAGTGACACCACTCAAAAATACTAGATTCCACTGCAATGGAATGCGATGCCACATTGTGGAAATGGGGTTCACCGTAGCTGTGACAGATGGCGCCACCATTCCATTGCAGTGGAACCATGTTTTGAGTGGCGTGTACACGACACCCTCTTCGGATTTATGTACTAGTGTGTACTAGTACATACTAGTAGTACTACCAGTAGTAGTATTAGTACAAACTAGTATGTACTAATACCCATAAACTGGTGCTTTACTAAACTCGCTGCAAAATGCTAGCTCGAAGCAAAATTTGAGCATGAGCGAGCCAGCAGTTTAGCAGACTTAGTCTTGCATAGCTGGCACACCTATTTGTGGAACACTCGGTACATTAAATTTTTCTTCAAGCTTATCGAGTGTGGTCTCGCAGTTGCTGTTGCAAAAAACAGTACTGGGAGATACCGCACCAGCAGTGTTTGGTACAGCACGCTCTTGCTAAAGGTGCAAACATCAATGTCCTGGGCACACCCCACCGCATTTCAAGGCCCTTACCTCTAGGCATTGCAAGGTGGCATGGTCTTCCAATCCAAAGTTTAACACTGCATAAGCAACTTGTGATTGGCTACTGCAAGCTTCTGGTGGCATTCAGGCCATGAAGCAAGTGCTCTAACCATGGTAGGCACATGGTGCTGGGGTTAAATTCAAGAAGTTGAAAACTGCGGCCATTTTTACCATTGCGTTAGGCCCGCGAGCATAGATTTCTGCTTTTCTAGAGGCTGCGGTGTAAATATTTCGCTTGCGTAATCTTTAATGATAGGAGAGTACAAAATTGCAAGTCTGAAAATATGCTGTTGATCAAAAATTTGATTTCTTGTACTGTGATCCCGCTTTAATGCACTGCGTTATGAAGCTTGGATCATTTATGTGTGACAGGAAGATAAGCCTGTATAATTGTTTTCAATTGGTACACATGTGAATTGCTGCGCTGATGATGCATGCTTCTATGCCCGAGGATAATAGGTGTGCAACTGCCAACCATTGATGACATGGTGGAATGAGCACCCATTGCATTTCTTGGAACATATTTCTTGTCGAGTGTTATCGAGCAGGAAACACTTTGTGCGATTTTGGATGTGGGCTGACGTACAGTGTGCCGCATCCAACAAGTTTCAGTAGTGAGCGGTCATCTTTCACACTTGCATTGGACGTGGCGTTGCATCACGTGTCACCTGCTCTGTAGCCGTAGCACTACATAATAGTGGTGGGAGTTGTTTTGTAACGTCACGCTTGAGTATTTGTCATCCCTACTGCAAGTACTGTTACTGCGAACAGTACTTGCATGCTTAAGAACAGGCTGAATGTCTGCGTTCGTTAGCATGTATTTCAAATGATTTTTATATAACATTAAAAAAAATATTGCCTGGTGGTGTAAGGAATTGAACCAGCACTCAAAGGGACATTATAGAGTAACACTAAAGTCGGGTACAGCTTAAGAAGGCAGTAGAGGCCCCGCCCAGATGACCGAAGCGCGGCAGCCTCCGCTCTTCCGGACTAAAGAAATAGTCCCGCCGACACGACTTAGCCCAGTTCGATGTGCGGGCTGCCATGTCCTACGTCTGCGGGCTCGCCGGCTGTCCGGCTCATGACGTCAGTCTGGAGTGCACGCCCATTGGTGAAGGCTCATGTGCATCTGCCTTTGAGGGGCAAATGCTGCTGCCTTCTAAAGTTGTACCTGACTGTAGATCAGTTTCAACTGATCGGGTATTCTTTGAAAACTAAATTTTTGCTAATTTCATGGTACTAAGTTCATTATTGGAAGTGTCAAAGTTCCATTTATTAAATTTCGCGCCAAAACCCCAACACACTACATCATTGTGACATCACGGATTTAAAAGCATTTGGCTTTTTTAGTATACAGCATAGTCCAGCTTTATTGATAAGAAATAAACAAGGCTCAAGCAGATGCCGTCAAAATCCACGACGTTACGCGAGTGTGAGAACTTTAAAGGCGGGGGCATTACCACCCGTCTTGTGTTCTTGCGTCGTTCCTGGCTCACCAAATGGCTTTTTACAGCGAGTTACTTTTTTTTTTCTTTTTTGGTGTACTAGAAGGGAAATTTACTAGTACAGCTTGGGTAATTTTTCTCTTTAGTGTCCCTTTAAGTCTTCAAGCCAAGTGCTCCAACTAGTACTACATGTGCGCCTTTTACTGTGGTCAACCGTTGTAAGCTAACAAATGGGCTGAATGTGTTGTCCCCAGCTGAGCAGATTCCCCAGGCTGTGCTGAATGATGTCCAGTAGGAAAGCAAGGGCTTTGGCACCAAAGAAGAGCTTTGTGCCGCTTTTTGCAATCAGTGCTGTACACTGACGCAGCATGGGGAGTACAAGTTTCAGCCAGGGCCTTCACATCAGCTGACCCGAGGGTGAAAAGTAGACTTGGAAAGGAAAAGAACCTCGCGAAAATGCCTGATAAGTGCTATTTACAGAAATTCCATTAATGGCACATTCAACTTGTCATTTCTGAGCACTCCTGCGAAGTTTCAAACATAGTTTCTCACTATATTACCTAGAGGGAAATCTGGCGCAGCTGTGCTGTGGTACGCATGCGAATGCCGGTATATTGTGACTTCGGATTGGCCTCTTTCTCAGATAGCTAGGAAGCCTTGAAGACACGCCTGGCTAGCACCGTTCCATTTGCCACAATGATTTATTTCCTGCTGCAGCAGCACGGAAAAAGCTGCTTTAGCTTTATTATTACACAAAAACATGTTTTGTTTAATTTTTAGGACTTGCTTTGGATGTACAAGTATATGAAACGTAAAAAGTATCAGCTGGCCGCTAAAGTTGGAGGGCAGACGACAAGATTCTCGCTCGCTTTGGAACAACTTGTCGTCTGTTCTTGCTTTTCTTCGCTTGATTCTGCATTGTAGGCGAGTAAACTTTATTGAGAGATGTAATATGGATGAATGAAAACCTTTTATGTAGATTTTATTTTATGAATGCGTTATTTGTGTAACCATATCCACGTTTTAGACGAAGCCTTGAACAACACCAGCCAACACAAGCCTCGCAGACACATATCCCGCCATTCCCATGGCGGCACAGCGCCCTTTAAGAAACTTGCATAGACGGTGGCGCCAGATTACCCTTTAGGCGTTATAGTGAGAAACTCTATGGTTTCAAAGGTCATTAAATAATGTAATTGATCTTTATCATCGCTACTGTAGTGTTAATAATGCCATAATAATGCTACTAAAGTCATTTGACTGTGTAATGCAGCTTCATCGCTGTTTTCACAACCTTCGGAGCACTGTGACAGCACTTTCAGAAGACCAGTCGAATGTGCCATAAGGGAAGCAGAGTTGCTGAAACCTGTCTTTTTGCATACACCATAATTTACGTGCAGCTGTTCATTGTTCACAAACTAATGTTTCATTGTAGATAAAGGAAAGTGATGTTTGTATTGCTAGATTATATGTTTAGTTTGATGTACAGCATTCTGACAAGAAGAATCGCAATATTGATTTCGCCATCCCTCGAAGAAAATGCTGCACTGTGAAGTTTTTTTTTTCTACATTACATTTTCTCTAGGCACACGGGAGTGCAGCAAATGTTATGTTTCTTGAAAGTAATTTTTTGTCCTGCTTATATGTCCTCTTACACACATTTATGGGCTGAACAAGAGTAGCTTGTACAAATTTTGCTCATTTTTTAAGCCATTATTCCTAAAATGAAAGCTTGTGATGAACAGGAAAGGATTGGCAGAGATTGTACAAGGATGTTCTGCATTGTTGGTACTCTTTTTGTGTGCCGACAGAATTGAGTGAGCCAGTGTTGATATTTGAATAAAGTTTCCACGTGATGTCATCCCAGATCACTATTGTTACTACGGCTTGTCGAGCATACCTTGGCCGGAAATGGCCGTGAACCAAGCCACTCATTCTGTGGCATAACAGCAGTCGGAGAAGCAGTACAGAGAATGATGTTTATTGTAGCCCTCGCTGCGGTATTTTCGCTGCCAAAATATTTAAGTTAGACATTCGAGGAGTTTGACTGAGCAAGATTTCACACGGGTACGACGGCACACAAAAAAATATTTCACGCTATGTCCTTCCTGGCACTTGCAGCAGGCCCAAGTGCGAGGGCAGACTAGAAGGTCACAGCACTTTTGCTGCCTGTGAAGGTCCACCGTCCTTTGCATAGGCTTTGCCATCCTTGGTCTGTTGTCGGCAGTGTAGCTATTCTGACTGAGCAGGAGGTGTACCTTCGTTGCAGTGGGCACCAGTAACATATATCACAACCAAAGGGAGGAGGCCTTGGGCACAAACGCAGTATATGGCTTCTTGACTTGATGACTAAAGCCGCACAAATGAAGGCATGCTCAAACGCTGATGGGACACATCGAAGGCACCGGGTTTGGTCCCTATGGAGGGTGGGGTGTGCTCTCTCAGACGCCCGCCGAGGAGGACGGCTCGGCAGCGAGCAGCTCGAGCAGTGTGGCTGATGCGCGACAGCACTGCGCACACGGCTGCTGGTGGTCGTTCTGGGCGAGCTTCTGCTCCAGTTCCACCAGCTGCCCCATGAAGTTGAGGTTGGGCGAGATGATGGGCCGCTTTGCCTTGAGGTAGCGGTACGCGTCCACCAGCGGCAGCCGCAGGTGGTGCATCAGGTAGGCCACTGTGATTGTCGGCGACCGAGACACGCCCGCGTGGCAGTGCACCAGCACTCGGCTCCCACTTGCGTGAGCCTCGTCTGCAAGAGAAAGCGGCAAAGGTCAGTTCATCTGTGTGCCCAAATTTATGACAGGCCCATCGTGGCCCATGCATTAGTGGGCGCATCGCCACAACTATTACTCAAATATAACACTGCACACTTCTCCATAGTTAATGGGAACTGCACGAAGAAAATCTAATGGAAGAGAATGTGATTTGTAAAAAAAAAATCATGTGTCGCAGCACTAGTTGGCAAATTGTTTCAGTTGGCAAGTAGTTATGTGTGGTGACACATTTCTGTACTGTGCTGCACTCTTAATGAGTTCAATAATAAGTGATGCAGATGATAAGACCGTCGTACTATACTGAAGTGACCATGACGGAAGGTAGACGGATTTTAGAGGGATTATTGAAGGTAATGTGTTGAGCTGCATTCAAGCCGCGATAGGCCGGCAAGCCAGAAAAGTCGCAAAAACGGAAGTTCAAGTTCCCGCATCAGCTAGGCGTGGATTTTGACGGCGTCTGTTGGATGCCCGTTATAATGTTTTACCCGTGAAGATTGCGTACTTAGCATTACAAAGAAGCCGAAGACTGGCGCAAGTTTCGAAAACAAGTGCTGTTCCACAATAGCCCAAATAGGACAAAAATTCTTTGAAATCATTGACATAACACTGACGTACCGGCGCGAAACACTAAATCAATCTAGACATATAAAGTGTTCATTCAAAACTATTTTCGTTAACGTCAGTTAAGAGGTTCACTGAAAGAAAACGAAGGCCACATTTTCATCGTTTTAAATTTCGCGCCGTAGCGCCAGTGGCGTCTCGGATCTCGGAAGCATCATCTCGCATTCGGGTCGTTGTGCGATTGTGGCGTGGTAAAAGCTTCTCGAATATTGCGGGGCTTTATTCTCGAATGTCACCAAGTTTTTGGCTCCTTTCGAATGAAACGTAGTCTGTATTTAACGGTAAAAAAGTAACTGTGGCCCAACAGACGCTGTCAAAATCCATGAAATCACGGCTAGCTGATGCGGGAACTTCAAAACGGGAGTACGGCCACTATGACGGAGTCATCGCCCACATTTCGTTATTGCGTCTTTTAGGTCTTCTGGAACTTCCTCTCGTACCCTGTTCTCTGCATTCACACCGGCGATTGACAGAGGCAGAGACTGAAGTCGCACGACTGCCCGTGACTATGGCGACCAAAAAGCGCCAGTGTGCGAGTCACCGGTGCGAGCCAGTGAGTAATTATGCTAATGTTTTGATTTGCCCGGCTAAATGTGATGTGGGCGCATCTCCAAATTATGCGCAGACTATGTTAGCGGTGCTTCAGATGCGGGATTTGTGAAAACAGACTGAAAAAGAATTGAGTTCGTTCGTGGTGCAGCGATATACTCTCAAGTCATTTGATAACTTGGAGCCGTGTTCTGAAACGATCCACTTCGGCGATACTATCGCCTTGGCCAACGGCGTGCGCTGATTGGCTGTTTTAGCAAAATTTGGTGAGCTGATCGGCTGGCTGAGCACGACGTCATTCAATTTTGCTCAACCAGCCAATAAGCGCGCGCCTGACGGTGATATCGTCGCCGAGGCGGTATTTTTATCGCCGAAGTGGATCGTTTCAGAATACGGCCCATTGTGGTTCGAAGTTGTGATTTGCGAGACGGTTGCCCCCCGTTACGCATAGTAGAGGCGGGTGGCGGCGCATTCCTTTGTTCGGTTGCGACGGTGAAGCGGGGAGGCCTTGCTCCGCGCGGAAGAAACCGGACGTGCCCGTATGTTTGCTTTGTGCGAATCACCGTCGCCCGTTTCCGGTTGCAGCGCGCGGCGAGGTTCATCTGAAAGTCGCGAACGTTCTTCGACGCAGGCATGTCGGGGGGGAAATCCCCCAGTTCGGGGGCCGGATTCGAGTGTTCGCGGAATCACACTCTTGGCCGGACCGGTGGCAAACGCGTGCGAAGATGGTCATTAATTATTAACTTGCGTGATCATCGACTGCTCCATATGCAACTCCATAGAAAACTTGTTGGTACTAAGTACGTCGCCTATCGGAGGCACGCGAAGTTATACGAGTCTCTAAGGAAATGTGAATAGAAACGGCAAGAAAACGCCATGACTTGCAGTTTGCGATTGAGTGATTAGACGTCATATTAATGAATGAAATAATGCAGGAAGAAAAATGAATAAATAAAGAAAAGAATAACGTATTGACAAAATAAAAATTGCACACGGTCTCAGTGCCTACAGGTATTAAATGAATTCGTAAAGCTGGTTGCACCTTTTAAAACGAAGGAACAGCCTTAAAAAAATAATTTAAAAAAATCGACTGCTCCGAAATGCTAGTCAGGGACGCAAGAGTTTTCCTCTAAAATCCTGAAAATATGGCATTTTTTTTAATGTGTTTCTTCTTCCGGCCGTGTTGATTAGGACGCGATTTAAACGCTGGCTGTCGCCCGTTCGGAAGTAACGTCCTGTGCACATTAAATATTCTCGGATGATTGCAAGTCTATCAGTTCACTGATAACAGACTCGGTGAGGCATAAACGTTAACTGGTGCTTTTCGTGGGGATTTAAGTTGTCCTGCTCCGAATGTAGAGTGCAAAGTAAATCGGCCTCACGTTTGTTCAGAGAACAGCGCAAATAAGTCGGGTTCCACACAGCAGTTCCCAAGACCAGCAACGTCCCACGTACGCGGCGCATGCGCAGTCGTTCCACGGCGTATGACGCTGTGAGTAGTCGGCGAACGCATTAATTCCCGGAAAATCCTTCGACGCGTGTTACTACACGTGGTGGATCGTCGATTGCTTTTCTTCGCGGGGCAAACTAACGTGAAAAGGGGCAACACACGCGCGTTTGACGAGGATGGCGAAAAACGCAAGGGGGGAGGGAGTACAAAAAAAAAAAAAAAAAAAGGCGGAAAAGCTCTTACGACACGGCGCTTCCTTGTCGCTTACATGAGCTCTGTGGCGATGTCTGCGGTGTGTCCTTACGGATTGGCACAGAAGCGTGCCAAGAAAGTGCGATATACGGCACGGGCTGGCTTCGCTACGGATCAGTTTTTTTTTTTTTTCAGTTTTTTTTTCTTCTTTTTTCCCACCCGGCAGGTATCTAGTAAAGTGATCCACAGGCACATCTCGTGCCGTAAGTTCAGAACAAAATTTAATTAAAAGCACATACAGACATACAAATCACAACGCTATTATATATACGTGGGAAAAAAACATTTCTTGAACCCGTGTATACCGTTAATTGGGTGCACGTTAGAGAACCCCAGGTGGTCAAACCATGACGTGCCTCATAATCGTATCGTGGTTTGGGCACGTTAATGCACAGAATTTAAATGCAGTTATTTAAAGTGCAAATGAGCAATAATCAGGGCCCCAAAAGTACAGTATGGATGACGTGCTCTCTTAAATGAAAAGGCGTGGGAACAGCGCGAAAAAAAAAAAAAAAAAAAAAAACGATGACGGAGACAAGACGTAGCGTACACCGCAAACAAACGTCTCCGTCCCCGGGCTTCTTTCTCTTTCTCTCTCTCTCTCTCTCACCCCCGCTATTCCCACGCCTTCTACGAAGAAACCCAACGTCGCGCCCTTTTTCGCGATAACGTCATACACTGGTCAGCGAGCGTGCACGCGCACGCATCTGCAAATGCGTCACAGCTCGCATGATCTGTCGCGCCGCCTCGCTCCGCGCGTCAAACATACCGGACGGCTTGTGCGTTCGTCGCCGCCAACGCTCCTCTCTCGCTTGCCGCGCCAAGGCCGCGACAGCGAATCGCGTTAAAAGCGATTATACATATACAACGGCACAAAACGTACTATACGCACGCGGAGACAATCCCTCGCGTACGCGCACTACTCGTCCCCGTTTTTTTTTCGCGCTGTCAACGCTTGGGTGTGATTCACGCAACCAACCGTCACTCGACCGACGACTGCAGCAGGCCCGCGGCTGCATCCCCACGCGTCGGACCGGCCGGGGGTCGTCGTCGCCGCGCGCGCTTTCAAAAGCGCGCGCGCGCGGTTCGCACCCCGCTGACGTCACGAGGGGGGTCCGCACAGTGACGTCATGGCACGGGGGCCACGTGCTCGTGCGCGGTGACGCACGGGCAGGTAAGGTATATAGGGCCCGCTAACAATGGCTACAGCGCAGCTGCGGAACCCCGCGCACTGAGTCACACTCGTCTTCTCTCCGATACGGACGGGGGATGCCTCTCCCGGTGACGAGGAAAGGGGGTGTCAACAGTTGCACTGGTACTGCGCGCTCTCGGACTCAGTGTGGTGCGGGGCCAGGGGCTCGGACGCCGATGATGTCAGCACGAGAGCCTGCTGCTGAGCGGATTCCCAGCGAACGCTGCGTGCGAACATCTGTGCGCATGCGTCAGGCACCCCCCCCCCCTTCCTCCTCCCCCCCGTTGTGTGTAGCCACTCTCGCTCGATCGGGGTGAGCGGGACGACACCTCAGACCCACGGCTTGCGAGTGAATACGGATATGTAAAGCGCACAAATAAGTACATCCTCCGAGAAGATATATATACTGCGAGTGCTGAAAGATAAACGGACTGTTAATACAGCCCTCGATCTCCGAGACTGGTACCGCGACGAGCAGTTTTGTGAGTTATACGAGTCGGGCTTTCTCTCTGTATCACGTTAGAACACTTCGAAAAGTGATGCAGAAAAATCTCGTCATTTGTTGGGAGCGCGCTCGCTGCCCGGACGAAAAAGTTACGTTATAACCTCACTATCCTCTATTTCATGTGACCTCTTAAAACGACCGTCAAAACCACCGACAAGGTGGTTGTAAGAGGTCACATGAAAGGTAGCATCAGAAAATATTAACTGCTTTCTTTCACGATTGAAATTAAAATTACAAAGCACTCTTAGATGACCGGAATTCACTATGCTTATGGTTTAAGAGGACCACCATGCAAAGCGCGCAGAAGAGTATTGACCAAGTTGATGGAGGCGCCTCCCTTGATGCTCGCGCCCTCAACCTCCCGCGTGTCCTAAATTGCCTGAATCATAAACACACAGTATATGCTTCCGCTCAAGCCGAATCAAGAGCAGAGGCTCGGTCGCAATCCCTGCTGTATGCTGCGTTGTCGAGGCTTACGCATTTGGAGGGGGGTTCTTGCTGACTCACGCATCTCGCGCTCCGGTTGCAAATTTCATTACGTCATCGATGACATGAACATCCTCCACTTGTTAGACGAATTTGCCCGCCTGCAGAGGCACAAACCACGGCGGCGCACAAACTGGCACCAATTACTATATGCAATGCGCAGTGGCGTTCAAGCGAATTCTTAAGCACTGCTTCTGTGAACGTTCGTTCGGTCATTGACTCCAAGCGGCGATTCTATCTTTTTTTTTTTTTTTTTTTTTTAACTCCAATGGTTACTTTTGTGCTTCAATGCATAAAACGAAGCTTTGTTAAGAAAGTAACTGGAACGCCAATGCACTTCTCCGAAAGTTCGGGAATTAAATATCTCGAAACTGGTGTCATCCTGAGAATTCATCCCAAGTGGATCCGCCTTGCGAACTCCACGGCTAGAATTTGTAAATTGCAATATGGGCCATAACGTAATTAGTTGAACTTAATTTGTGAATTTTTGTTAATTAATCGATTATGCATTTCATTTTTTTTTTGTTTTTTTGTGCAAGTGATGTCCGCCTCTTAGACTAGACCAGCTCATGAACTAGAATTGTGCTATCTGCCACAGGCAACCTTTAAAAATTTGTAAAAGTGTTCGCTGAAACACACTGCATACTGGGGCGAGAAGCAAAGCCATGTTACGTGCATTGATGACCTTTATCGCAACCCGACGTCGCCGTCCGCGGCCTTCGTTTTTACGCCTTTTCTCGCTTACCACTCCCAAGTGGTTTGTTTCCTTCTTTTTGTATACCGTAGATGGGTGACGTGCTATTACAGCTCGACTTACTTTTCTCTTTTGCGTTCATTTAACCACGCAGCGTACTGTAGACGGGTTGAAGGAAGAAAAACGGACGGTGCCTGGGATTCAGAGCCACAGTTGTCTGGCTACACAAGCCGCAGGGTTCGACCCCCGAGCCGCGTTCCGACGCGAACGTCACGGAGTGCGCAACGCCGCCAAGTGGTCCAAATGAATCGCAAGCAGCCGCTCACTGTACGCGTACGCGCGTTGTCACGCATATAAGGGCCGAACTACACGTAGATACGCATGCGCAGATGGTGCGGGATAGATCGTACACGCGTCGAAACGCGGCGCGGGCACAGATATATCTTGTCCAGACAAATATCGGTGATCTGGCTCTGGCTCAACACCACCTTGATAGCACAATGCCTACGCACGCCGATCCATGACGTCATGCTGCCTGGCCCGACTGCCATAGTATCTAATGGGGATGCTCCCGCGTATAAGCAAGAGTGATTTTGACGTCACCGCTTTCGTCACGCCAGCCTTGGCAATGGAAATTTCGGACCACGTAGCAGGGCCGCGATTTTGTAGCGATGCCTTATGACTTATTTTGGAATAGTCTTATCATCCACCGCTCACGGCCGGCTGATCCCGTTGATAACGCAGCGGACCGTCGCTCTGACCACTGACAAAGCGCGATAAGCGCGAAAAGGCATTATTACTTTAACGTCATCGCTACAAAATACCGGCCCAGGACGTCATAGATCTATAGGTGGTGTTGTCTGGCTGCCTCGCAGAAATACGAAACGATGTCTACCAAGGCGAAAAACAGTAAGCCAAGTGGCGCGGGCTGGCGCGCCAACTTGGCTACTATTAAATTAAGTGCAATTTACAGAGCTGTGATATCGCTTATCATCGCCGATTTACGAAGTCGTAAACACAATAGTTTCGTTCTATGAAAATTTGCTATTTTTGCCAATTTTCATTAAAAATTGACGACCGAAATAAAACAATTCGCAACCAACAGTCACTAGATGCTAATTTTTTTTTCTTTTAAATGCAACAAAGCATAATCAAATTTCTTGCGGTGGTTGCCGAGAAAGAAAAAAAAAAAAAAACGATCGCTCCTTTGCCACGTATTTAGATATAGGAGGCGCACGCGTACCTAGGAACTGGAAGGCGTCGTCGAAGAACTGCTTCAGGTTCTGATGGCAGCTGTCCGAGGCCGGCAGCCGCTTGCACCGCAGTCCCGGGCAGTGGTCCTGCTGACCCACCGTGGTGTCCGTGCTCGCCGGTTGCTGCTGCTGCTGCTGGAGAGCCGGCGTCACGTGCAGCACGTAGCCGACGCCGAGCCTTTGCAGCAGCTCGGCGTCCCTGGCGTCGCGCTCGTTGCCCAGCAGCAAGAAAGGGAGCACGCACGTGGCCGGCCACTGGGACACGTCCCGCGCCTCGGCCGAGTCCACGCACTGAGGCGGCGGCGTGGGCGCGGCGCTGCTCGTGCACTCGTCGGCGAACTGCCGCTGGAACTCGCGGAAGCCACCTGCAATTGGAGGCACGGCCGGTGAGTTTAATTGCGGCCTCCTTCACAGAAGAACAAAGTGCACGCGCTATATCAACACTTTATGCTTGATCACCTTATGCTATGTAATCACTTTATGCACTATAATCACTTTATGCGCCATAACCACTGTATGCACTATAATCACTTTATGCTTAAGCTATATGCTAAATCACTTTATGCTATAATCACTTTATGCGCATTAACCTCCCTGCACGTGACCATTAAAAAAAAAAATTCTACTGCATCCTTGCTCGTCTTTCTGGGGAGGTTGAATGGCTTGCAGTTTGTTGGGTGAAGAAATCTTGCCGCGTTGAATGGCGCCCGAAATCATCATCGTCGTCGTCGTCATCATCATCATAATAAGCCTATTTATGTCCACTGCAGGACCAGTGCTTCTCCCGACGACCTCCAATTACCCCTGTCTCGAGGGAGCTGACCCCATCCTATATGCCTGCGAATTTCCTTATTTCATCACGCGCACCTACAGTTCTCTGCCGTCTACGACTGCGCTTCCCTTTTTTTCTTGGCACCCGTTATAGGTATACCTGTTACGGACTGTGCCAGTTATGTGTACATATCTACGCTACGCATGGCACCATCACCCGACCCGACATCAACGACCTGACTTTAATCGTTACGAAAAGTGCCCTATCCTCGCAATTCACTTCTGCTAGTACTCTGCCGCCCTCGACTGTACTTCCCTTTTTTAGCACGCATTAAGTAACTGCAATAAACGACCAGGTGATATGCATCTGACCATTGCATTGCATCACGTGACGCGACGAAGAGGGCCCTATCCGCGCAACTCCTGCTCAACTCACTTCTGCTCAAGATGAAGTCACTTCTGCCCGCCTTCTCCATAAGCGCTATAGGTCGCACGAGAGCCACGGCGCTCACGCCTGCGCGCGGCTAGCAAGAAGCTGCTCGCTCGGCGTTCGAATCTCGCGCGCGCGTGTGTGACTAATACGCTCCATTGATCGCCTCCAACGGGGGACGACTACGGGCGAGGAGCAGAGAGGGGGAGAAAGAGCGGCCCTGTGCGGCCGAAACGTCGCTCTCGGGTCCGTGATTCATCGTTAGCGTCATCGCGCGCACCGCGCGTTTGACTCACGACTCCGAGCGAGCGACAGGCGAAGCACCACCCCGCATCTTCACCGGGCGGCGGCCCCGCGTTGTGGTGCGTCACGTGAGTGACCGCGCGCAAACACGTCAGCCAATCAGGGTGCACGGACCATGGCCTGTTCATGTGTGCCGGTTGCGAGAAACTGTGTTTGCTGTAATCCGGCCCCCGCTCAGTCGTATGGCAAAGAAAGAGTGATCATTTTTTTTGTTTCGTACCCATCAGCGTCCTATATAACTAACCGATGGGCCCGTCCCCCCCGAGGCTGACGCTGCTGGTGGTGGCCACGTGATCACACGCGTTCTAGGAGTGTGTGGGAAACGTACCTCCTATAATAATCTGGAATAATTTAGCGCAGTATGATAATCTACGCTGACCATCGCATGCTTGCGGCGGACACCAGGAACTGCGACGGTTTGCTGATAAGCTATTGGAACTAAATTTCGCTAACTTGGTTAAACAAATTAATTGCGATTGAGAAATTTAGGCCGGTCAGTGCACTAGGGGGGTACACGTCTGCTTAAGAAGAGATCCAGCGGCACAATTCTCGATTTCCGTAAACTTGGTTATCTTCTCTAAAGTGGTTCTCAGAACAGCAGTATATAACGCTTGGACGCAGTCTCAGGAGGTGCCTTAATTAACGTCGGCTTATATATATCATTGAAATTAGTTAAATCAGATGAAGTTAGTGACTAAATGTATAGTATACCTCGTTATAGTGGCGATTATCGCAGCTAGTCTACGATGTCTGCCAGTGCTGCGAAATTTGGCTAGCAAGAATTATCTTCAGTCGATGACCGCTTGTGCACGCGCTCATCTTTTCTGCCTCTGCATTCACACTGTTATCCCACCAGAAGTTAGCATTTATTAAACGGGACTCTGAAGAAAAAAAAATGGTTATAGTTGTGTTAGTAAATTATCCTTTCACAACGCCAGAAAACCCACTCTTAATTACCGCCAGAAGGCACTAGGTACGCCGGGAAGGACGCAAGACGGGTGGCGACGCCATCTTAAAATTCACGCAACATCTTGTCGTGACGTCATGCATTTCTTTTGGGGCCTATAGTTAAATTTGTATCGGTAAAAAAATGGACCACATCGTATTCCAACAGAGCCAAATGCTGAACTGAGGAAATTTCAAGAACTTTTACTGGACCACAACGGCCGAAATGCTAAAAAAAATGCAATTTGTGACGTCACACCGCGTACCACCGGCCCAGAGGTTTCGGCGCGAAATTCAAAAAATGACACTTTGACCGTCATTTTTTTTCCTTCTAATAATCAACCTATTACCGCTAAATCAACGAAAGTGAAGTTCTTCAAGAGTGCTTTGCCGATCTAAACTGATTCCGCATTAATCTTTGGTGTCCCTTCAATAACTTGTTGTCTATGGGACGGCGGGGAAGGAAGAAAAAAAAAAAAGGGGGGGGGGGGCGATGCGGGTAGAAGAGGAGTGCACGCTGGCACTGAAGACTATGGGGGGCTATGTGCTCATCGTCCAGACACTTGCATTGCCAAAAACGAGTAAGCGAAAGAGAGCAAAAAGAGGGTAAGCGAAAGAATCGGGCAACGCAAGAACGTTGTCAGGACTTTCTCTATCGAGTACGCGCTGCCATCGCGGAACACTCAGACGACGCCGACCACAAGATCGCTATCAGTGAAACTGAAGTCCTACACAAACAGTGACAGATAAAGAAAATGGCTGTCGCTGCAGTCGTGGCACGTGCGGAACACGCCAAACAACACCAATCGTTCGGAGAGCAACCTATATATGCGTCATGCGACACGCCACAATAATAGCCTCTCGCCTATCAGCAGCGCCGACGACCCTTGTCCCCGATGCAAGTCTTCCACTCCGCCTTCGTCTTCCCCGCCCGTCAAGCATGCCAGAAATACAGTTTATACAGTTTACGCGACTCCCCCGTCCCCTCATTATCGAGAAGTTAAAAAGCGCTACACACCGCTCCTGTGTAACCACTGACGAAAGAGCCGGAGTTGGCCCCGAAAAAGCACCACCTTTTTGGTTGGAGACGTTAACTTTTAAATTGTCCCAGCCAGACTGGTGATCTTGTCGAAAAAAAATATGAAATGCTTAGCCTGATCAGCTGCCAGGCAGCTAACTTTCACACAAGAGCTTGACCAAGAAATGCAACCATTAGAAATAATGTATAGTTAAAGGAATATCGTCTGAGCGACTAATAGATTGCGAACTGTATACTGCAAGACACGGCCCGTAAAATGCGTGTGTGTTACACCTATAACGATTCCGGTGTCACAGCGTGGTCTTATCGCATTAGCGCATTTTTATCACGCGCCACTCTTCAACGTGCACCGATTGCTTTTTTTTTTTTTTTTTTCATTCTGGCCTCATCGGATGTGTTACACCTATAACGATTCCGGCGTCACAGCGTGATCTTTGCGCATTAGCGCATTTTGAGCACGTGCCATTCTTCAACGTGCACGATTGTTCTTTTCCATTCTGGCCTCATCGGACTATCGCGACAGCGAACAGTATCGAACCCCCGCCCTCGAGTCCAGCGGCGAGCGAGGCCACAGCCACCGAGCTAATATACCGCGGCGGCTTCAGACGGTCTGCCGGTGCTCGCCGAATCAGCCGAGGGCACCCCTTGCGATGAGTGACTCATCACACGGTGCGCGAAGCACCAGAAGATGGATACAACACGTGATTCAGCAAGACCCGCCGCCGTCCGTGGTGAGACGAAGCGACCCGACAAAAAAACTGGCGGCGTTCCAAGATGGCCGGCGGCGTGCACGACGGTTTTTTCCTACTCTGAGCAGAAAGAAACGCTGCCCCTTCCGAAGTATACACATTCTCGCGTAGTACATACACACCGGCCACAACGGCAGGTGTGCGACCACCGAGTGTCGTCGGGGAAGTCCCGGACCGTCGGACGACGGGGCCAAGGGCCGGAGGCTGTGACTCAGCGCGGCGCCGTCGGCGGCTACATTTGCAGCCGTCCTTGGGAGGCCGCGTCCTTTGAAGGTGAACGGCGGAACCGGACACGAGGAGAAAGCCGGTTTCCAAGCGACCTCGCGTTCATGTTTGCGCCACTGTGTTGTGTGCGTTCGCGATGGCTCTCCCTTCTGGCGCATTCTGCCAATTCGGCCTCCTTCGTTACGTCGCCAGTGGAGCGAAGTGCCTCCGAGCTCTGATCGCACCGGCCGCACTGTGATCTCTGAGGCCACGCTTGCAGAACAAGCAGCTGCTGCTGTTGTCTCTCTCGGGATTCGCCAGCTCCAGAGTTGCAACTCTGGAAGACAAATGTCGAATTCCGCCATATTGTCGAATTCGCCATCTTGCCAGCTGTGATTGGTTCGCCGTGGTTGTCACGGCCTCTCCGATTGGCTCGAAACGTCAACGCGGCGGAAAAGGTTCGCTCCGAGCGCAGACGCCGCAGTTCGCCGCTCGAGCTCGGAAACAAAGACCCACCCTGACGTCACCGAACACCGTCGAGCACCGTCGGACGCTAGCCTCTTGGCTATGGATTCGAATAGCCTCGTGTTAACGTATTCTATACATTACTAAATACATGTTAGATTGATTGATTGGATGATTGATTGAATGAAGCGAAACACGACATGTCCGAACACAAACTCACCCTTGAGCACGGCGGGCGTGGCGCCGTTCTGGCAGAGCACCGCGAGCACGAGCGCCAGCGACGAGCTGGGCTGCGGCGACTCCAGGTCGCCGGTGCAGTCGTCGTAGACGACGATGTCGCGCGCCTGTCGCAGTTCGTCGCGCGCCTGCCGGCAGCCCACCAGGTCCCACAGGGCGAGCCGGCCCTGCTGCAGCCGGCGTCGCGTGATGCGGTCGCCGCAGTTGACGTTCACCGCCGACCGGATGCGACCGGCGTTGAAGCTCAGGAAGGGCCGGCAGTCGACGAGCAGCAGCCGCCGCCGCCGCTGCCACGAGTCCACCAGCTCGCCGGGCGTCACGAGCCGCACGGCGCCGCACGACAGGCGTCGGCGACGCGGCGCCGTCGCCTGGCCGCCGCCGGCCGGGGACGACGGCAGCTGCAGCTGCAGACGCGGCCGAGAGTCCAATGCCAGCGATGCTCCGCACGACATATCTGCGACGGCGACAGAAAAAGAAAAGAAAGAAGTGAACACAACGATCACGACGCCGAGCTCGAAATGCGCTTGCTTACGCGTACAGGCTCGTGCCTAATCAGATTGCCTAATCAGATCAGACGTCGCACGTGTAGTTAAGTTCTGGACCCCTCGGAGCTATTTACCACGCAGCCCCCTTGCAGTTTCCGGACGCAGCGCCATGCAAGCATAAAATGAACCACCAGCGTCTCTGGCATCAGAAGAAACTGGAGGGGAGGGGAGCTACAGGTTCTATTGCAAAGTGGAGCAGACCTGTGTCCAGCTACACTGTCCAGCTTTTTCTTTTTTTTTTTTACACACATGCTGATTCAACTAAGCGCAACTGCGCACCTTTGCAGTCCACAATGAGAAGTTAACAGAACGAAACATTATACACTTTGCACAGAATTAAGAAATGATCGTAGGAAAAAGCATGCACAGGAACAACATGTACGTAATCAGAAATTAGTTTTCTAGAAAGAATCTTTTTTACAAAGGAAAAACGAGGATGTGAGTACTGAATCGGTGATAACACAATATTTATCAAGTATTTGGAAGATTAGCCAATTCCTTGTTTGGACAGAGTTGTGACCTATCCTCTAAAGTGGTAATGTGATATTGTGCAGTGCATAAAAAGAATAATAAATATCGGTCACTGTATATAGAGAAAATGTTACTTCTGACCAGCAGCGATGAACAGTCGGAGTGCGTAGTTGCGCCGGCGATTTTTTTTTTTTTTTTCGTGCCACCGGTGAGCACTGGTTACTGGGGAGCCAAACACACTTACAAAGCTTCACAAAGGCTTTTGCTGTCATTGTATACCATGATACATCACTGCGGTGTCCCGGCCCATGCGCCTCCAGTTGGCGCAAAAAAACGCCGACATGCAATGCGCTCCGACTATCGCGTCGTTTCAGTCGCTGAGCACTCTACGTATACACTTGAATAAAGTCTCGAATTCAATACAATTCAATATTGGCGCTTCTCAAGACGGTTTGCTCCGCTCTCTCACGGTATAAGAGTGGTTTCAAACTTATTGTAGAAGGGTTATTGTAGACGGTAATCCACTAATACAGCCCAATCTTTCTCTCTCTCTTCTCTTTAAACGTGTCTCTTTTTAAACGCCATGTGACGGCGCCCGCGCACCGCTCAGGAACCCATGTGCGGAAGCGCCGTGCGTGCCGTGAACGCCCCCCCCCCCCCCCCCCCTTCCTTCCCCCCTCCGGACGCATAAGGACGGCCCGGGCCCATCGCACGCCGCCGCCGTGGTGGTGGTGGTGGTGGTGGAGGCGCATTCCTGGAGCACTACCTCAGGCGCTCACAATTAGCGCAATGCGCGAGGGGTGGCTGGCTGGGCTGCGACACGGGACACCTGGTGGCGGACCTTGGAGTCAGGCCAGGGATGCGCAGAGGCTGTGCTGAGTCAGCCGCGGCCTCCCGAAACGGCATCATTCCCGGATGAGCTAGCTCGGCGGCGCGGTGGGGTCTTAGCGATTCAGGTGAAGGCGCCGCCGAGCCGCCGTGTACACCGCTGCTGCTCCTCGAAAACCGCGACCCACGACGTCAGTCGAAGAGAGACCGGGCGGAAGCGGAGTGGCTTCCCTCCCGTCCGTGGGAAAAAAACTTATGCGGCGACGCCCGTGGAGAGAACTTCCGCTCAGGAGGAAGCACGCGCTCCAAACCGAACGCCGATCATTTCCGTGGAGCGACAGTGTTTCAAGCGTGTTCGCAACGGCAATCATCGATGCTCGAGCGTAAGAGGCTTTCAAAGAGAGAGAGAGCGATAGATAGAGGGAAAGAAAGAAAAACGGCTTGCCAACGTATTATCCGAATTTCCAACCTTCGTGGGCAACCGCATCTCGGTAAATACGTACAACGACAGTTTAAGTCACGTGGCAGGGAAAACTTTTGTGCATTCATTGCTAAAGATTCAGCACGAAATCCAAGACGGGACAAGACAAGAACTTCCGCTCAGAAGGAAGCTTGCTCCAAACAAGAACGCCGATCAAATCCGTGGAGTGAGACCATTTCAGGCGTCTTTGCAATGGCTATCATCGATGCTCCTGTAAGAAGCTCTCTAATAATTAAAAAAAAAAAAAAAACTGGCTTGCAAAAGAATTTCCAACCTTCGTGGGCAACAGCATCTCCAGTGTTGAAAGTCACGTGGCAGGGAAGCTTCGTGTATTCATCGCTAAAGATTCAGCACGAAAGCAGGACGGGACAAGACAAGTGGACAGCTAGGTGCTCGATCAACTCACACTTAGTTAACTTTTTTTTTTTCTTCCGGAAAACACACATAATATAAATGTATATATTACCAGCTGCACCCAGACATGCGCATACATTGGTTTCTCATAGAAAGATAATTCAGTGATAACTCAGTAAATATTCAGTGATAATTCAAAGAAATCGTATCATATTGGCTTTTTCTCAGATATGTCTCGCTTATAGATTGCAAAACATTTTTTTTTTAATGTGACGAGAAACCTTTACGCGTTTGAAACCAATGACTGCGCATGTCATGCGCAGTGGTGATGCATACACATGAGTTTTAGTTGATGCATGCATATATGATGATGATAGAATATGATATGATGCATACATATGAGTGTTTCCCAGAAAAGACCTGTTCCGTTGTCTCTCTTGACCAGTCGCGTTTTTCGTGCTCGGGTTTTCAGTCACGATTACGTACCAACCAGCCCAGCAGACGTTTTTTTTTTTTTTTTTTTTTTTCTAAATCTTCATACGGTTCTGTCATTGTACCGAGAGGCTCGCAGCTAGCTGCCTTGTCTTGCGACACCGGACAAAAGCTCGCTGACGAAACGTGGCGCTCAACCCGACGCCGTCATGAGCGTGGCTGCTCGTGAGAACACTCACTGCGTGCGTGTACACACACAGACACACAAATTCGTTGTCCTCTCGTGGGCTCGTTGTGAGAGAGAGGCGCGTCACAGTTTAAGCCGCTGACACCGCGGGGTCGGTGACTGACCGCGTTGCGTGTCTGTCCGGCTTGGACGGCCGGTTGTTACGCCACCGTGAGAGTCGGCGCCTTGTGGAGTAAGCTGAGCTGCTTGAATACGACAGCTTACAGTGATGCGTTCGATGCCGGGTCCAATGGCCCCCGCCGGTGCCAGTGGCCGCTGGACTCCGTCACGGCGTGCAACGCCGTCGCAGCGTACGGTACTAAGCTCCGTCACAGTAATTACGTGCAGCACAGTAGAAGCCACGGACACCTCGGCCAACCAGAAAGGAAGAAAAAAGCTCCGCCTTTAAGAGTGGAACGCAATAGCATTCAAAGATCCCTGGCTGCTTGTCAGGCTTTTCTTCTCGTATATTCAAATTACAATCAGGCGCTATCACGTCTGTAGGTTGAGGTTAAGTCGTACTTTATGATTTTTCGGACGAATTTTACTTCGAGAAATTCAATTTTTGTTAAATAACGCCTTGCGCCACGCGAAGAGCCTGCCCGGTCGGGGTGGTTCGGGATGATGTGGTTCGGCACGATTATTTCCGCCAACGACGCTTACACCGACGCCGGATTGCGCGTCCCGCGCAGGCATCTGCGGGCGCCGCAGCCTCGGCTTGGCTTCTGTCTGCTGCACGGAACTTTACTAGGAGACGTCGCGATGCTGTAACGCAAAAGCGTGTCGCTGGGGTGAGGGGGTGCATGCCGCCGCGTGATAGAAACGTGACCACGAGCCGGCTGGGCGGCTGACTCACGCTGGCGTCGCTTTCGTTTTTGCGGCTGAAGAACAACGTTCTTCGTCATTTGGTCAAAGTAAACTGTGTACCCACTTTGTGTTAGAGTGCGCTTCTCTCTCTAAACGACATGCGCGACCGAAATGCGTCACGACGTATAGCACTGCGGTGTGTATACTGCCTGCTGTCCCATTTGCGGCTAACTCATATAGCCTGCTAGTGTCAACTTAGTATATACGCTTTCGACACTCCCTACAACGCCTAAAATTTGCAGGACAGTCTGGGTATAGAAGCGACACACAAGGACGCCCGCGACGCCCCCCCCCCCCCCCCTTTCCACTTCACCGATGCAGCCATCTATGCGTACAACACATGCATTAACTCTGTAATTCCAGATTAACACAGTTCCACATCGAGCAAAATTAGAACATCACCTTTAGTTTAGGCCGTGGAAGAGAGAGTATACATTTGTACAAAAAACAACGAATTGTTACTTGAGTTAGAACTTGATTATTGCATTAATTAATTAATTAGTAAGTGCTTTGACTGAACTGTACACAAAATATCACTCCTGCACACTAAAAACTCTAGTATAGGCTAGTTCGATGCGCTTAAATGAAAATGTTGAGGTATCGTTACAGGGTAGCTGCGTAACCCGCTCTTATTATCCTTGCTGCAATTGACGTCCGTATGTTCGTAGCATATAATTAGCGCAATCAACTCGACCCTCGCGTCGACGGCCGCGAACCAGCATGCAAACTCGTTTTCGGCTTGTGTAGCAGCTCACGGCAAGGTCGTCTCGAACGCATTTTGAATATCGACTCGGGCTTGGCGAATATTTTCCACGACTCCTTAAATAGAGCGCTTTGAGACGCGCGAAACTAATTGCGTTCTCGTCAATTGTGAAAACGAACCTTCGCCGCATAAAAAAGTGGTGGATGTGTTGCACACGCTTGAATTCAGCTTACGCTGAGCTACCGTGACCGAATTGATGGTATGACGCCGAATAACTAACTCCGCCATTGGCATCCACGCCACATCAACGCCGTCACCGTCAGCCTAATTAACAAAATTTATTCATACTGGTCCTCCATGATAGGTCAGTGACCTCATCAGCTGAGAGCGAACGAAATCGCGAACGAGGACCACGAGATTTCGCACTAGCTTTTCCGTGACGTCACTGGCTGCGACAGCGTCTTGTCGATGTTAGTTTCGAATCGCGAATGAAGTTGACAACTTTTGCAAGCTCCTGCAACTCAAGAAAACATCTAAATACGCAGAAACACCGCGACAACACTAAAATCACACTGACGCCATCGGCGCCTACAATTGATGAGAGAAATTAAAATAATTTTGGCCCCCTTTTGCCGGATAAGTTCAAATAGGGAGTTCAGGGTAAGCCTGTGCCCCATCCTGAACATAATCCATGAGTTTACAAATAATTTCCGAAACACGTCCGACTACTGCATCCAACTTCCTTCGGCATCCTAACTAAGCAGACCTGGCAACGGTTATCGCAGGTACTGGCTAGTTGATTTTGGCGTGGATATAATTAATTGGCACTTTGTTCTCCACCTGTACTGCGGCGGTGTGAGATTTGCCATTTCCCTCCGAGAGTTCTCAGCCATGTCTTGCGCGGCCAGTCATAAGTCAGCATCCAGGCGTTCACACATGCACAGTCCGTATGGGTCCCATTCGGCAACTGAAGGCACTGAGTACATTAGCCGTGCTTTTCTAAGCGAACCGTTGAGTAAATGTTTCCCCCGCTTAGAGCGAAACAGTTCGCTTCGGGTCATGCGTATTTTGTGTATACGTTGCTGCCGGCAGGCAGTACATACTTGGTTGCGGCGAAAGTTTTGTTGAAGCGGCGTTCCGTACAACTGCGTCTCGCCCTCGAAGAAGACACACAGTACCGATCGAGCGGCCGTCGTTTTCTACACGAACGCAGAGGCCGTCCACACCGGGAACATGCGGGCACGTAAAAAAAAAAAAAAAAGCGGCTGACTTCCTTCGGAGTGCACGGATTATGATGTCACGGGTCGGGATGTCGCAGGTGGCCTTCGAGACCAAGTCATTAACGCCCCGGCGGCAATTTGGCAAAACACACCGTTGGCACCGAGTGGTGGTCGTTCCATGCGAGCGCCACTCATCGACACACAATCCGCGGCCTTTTTCCACCACCACCCGTTCGGCTTTCTCCAGCGGCACGCGGAAATGCCTGCCGACCACGACGGAAACCGGGTGTCACGAAGAGAAGACCGCCGATCCTAAAGCGCCCGAAACGCGGCTACAATAATCAATCGAAGGTTTCACTCCGGCGCGTGCATCCCAGGCACGAACGATCGGCTGCTGGCGAGTTGTAGCGAGTTGCAAAAGAATGCGGCGAGGAAAAAAAAAAAAAATAACGAGACAGGCGTCTCCCCTACCTGTTGAATTCAGTGTTGCCGGTCAGTCAGTGCAGTAGGTGTTCTCCTTCTCGTGAATCCTTCGACGGCGACGGATACGGAACGAGGGGCTCGAGTAAAGACGATATCAATCCGGAGCACATGAGCGCGCGATCTGCGCTGTACGTCGACGAGCAGCGTTCTGGCCGAGCTGAGTCGGCTTGCCTTGCGACAGCAGCCGCCGATGAGTCACCTCCGTTGCGTGGCGCAGCCGCCCGATCGCCGGCGGCGCGACTTTGCCGCCGCTAGAGCCGCCCGCTGGAGGCCGCTGGCTCGACCGCGGCGCGCGCGCGGCAACCGGCGGCGACGGCGGCGGGCACTGCCCCAGTCGGCCGTGACGTCAAAAATACGTCACCCGCAACCAGCTCCTCCCTGTGAGACCACGCGAGACCGTGGAGATTTTACTTTCCTGCGTGGAGGGGGATGGGGGGTGAGAGCAGCAAAGGCAGGCGTGGCAAGGACGAAGAAGGCTAGTAGAGCGATCCCTCTTCTTTCGGAAAGGACGCGGAAAAGAACCGCTACTCGGGTGCGTCTTTTGTCACCAGAGGGCGGCAGGAGCGCAAAACGCGACCACGAGCTTATCGCGGTTAAGCGCCGTTATCGCGTCTTCTTGCGCTGTTGTTGCCAAAGTGCACTCCTGACTCCGAGCGGAGTTCGCAAGAGTGGTCAGAAACGCGTAGAAGCACGTGTTGAGCCCAAAACACATCACGTAAACAATCGAACGTCAGCGAGAGATCGAGTGACCGTCGCAATCGCTCCCCCCCCCCCCCCCCTTTTTTTTTTTTTTTCTTATACAAAGACGCTGTTAGCCTCTAGTTGGTCTGGCGTGCTCACCCAAAAAGCGGCAGCTGGAAAAGGGGTTTGTGTTTGAGTTTCCGCGCAACAGGATTATGTTTTATCGTATATTCGAATTATGCATATTCGAATTATCCGATGCTATCGTGTCTGTATGATGTGTGTAAGTCGTACATTACGAATTTTCTGGCGCACTTTATTTTGAGAAATTAAATTACTTCGATAACGCACTTGCCCTAGGCGGGGGGCCTACAAGAATGAGCATGTAATCTATACAGGGTGTGCTAACGGTACCGCCGCCTAGCTGCCGCCGGCCACTCAGACAGACCTCGAACGGCAGCTGGAAAAGGGCTTTGTGTTTCAGTTCCCGTGTATTTTAATGCTTTAGCATTAGCAGTGTCAAAGTGGGCGAAAAAGTGCATGTGTGTGAAATGAGCTCCTGAACAGCAACACTTCGCAATTTGGTGAACGCGGTTTAAATCACGGATCCAGGACGCCGGGACCTCAAAGAGTTGCGACGTAATGATAATGCATTTCTCTCGCATTGACCGCTAAATCACCACTGAATGTTTGATCACCTCGTTACCTCTTTTGATATAATAATGGATAAACGATTAATTAAGAACGGCGGGTATCTTGTGTCGTTAGCTTCATTGCTTTGACGCGAAATTCATGGTGAAAGTCCCTTTCTAGATGCTTGACCACGCGACATTTGAGCTATATTTTCTGGGCACAGTCCATTTTTTAAGCATGAAATGCTGTAAGCTCCCGTTGTCGGCGACCTTCAAGTGACCTTGAGCCAAAAGCCCGAGCCGTTATCCGGGCACTCGCACGAGAATATCCGGGCACTCAAACGAGAACATCTGGGCATCGTTGCGAGAACAAAATGAGATCATCCGGGCAACCAGTCAGAACTTCAGAAAATCCGGTCTCTGGCACCCTACCCTTTGTACACTGCAGGCCCCCATTACATACGCTTATTATAGTTACTTCCCAAACAAGTAATAATATATATATATATTGCTTCCGATTTCTTTCTAATGTTTGTTCACAATATCATTCAAGCTGTAACTTCTAGTATACGTTGAAGTTTTATTTGTCATTTCCAATAGTGACATTCAAAAGGCAGATAGAGGGCACCATACATCTTTTGGCGCTGAGACAAGGTTGCCTGTGCTCTCTTTAACACCAGCGGTCCGTGAGTAGTGAGCGGTCCGCGACAAGAAGAAAGAGTAGCGACAGACGCTGAGCGCGCTGCACTGTTAGAAGAAGAAAAGCGGTTGAAGGCGGCGGCACCACAGACAGAAAAATACGCCTTATGGTATAGCCATTTCCTACTTACATCTACTCTCGATTACGGGAGAGCCAGAATTTTCCATTTTTTTTTTTTCGTTCCGGAATGCTAGATGGAATCGCCTCTTGTGTCATCAAACGTCCGAAGAGATGTGCTTCGCTCCCATTTCACTGCAGCTGGCAGTAACGACGTACGACACACGTCGTTCGCACGGTCGTGCAAGCTAGCCCATCTAGCATCCAAAGGCAGTGTATACCGCTCTGCGATTCGAGGCTGTTCTCAAATGCAAGTCTGGGGTCAAGGCTTCTTCTGAAGGCGGCCCTATACGTGGTCATCCTCTGCGCACGACGTGGGAGACGGGCCTATTCCGAGACATTCCCGCGATGCCTTCCCGTGGATGTCACGCGATATGGCTCATGCGCAGAAACTGCCGCCTACGTGCGATCGGTTTTCCCCTTTTGCTGTCCGATTTCAGTCTGTCCTCTCCTCCACCTATGGAGGGAAAGTGAACGAGGGAAGCACATTTTGACGCCAGTACCTAAAGCTTTAGCGAAGGGGGGGGGGGGGGGGGGGGGGCATCTCAGATTTCCTAATTCGATCAAATAAATGTGCACAAAACGCAGAAATGCTGTCGTGCGACAATGTCTTGACCGATTTGAATTGAAATTTGTTGAGAGAAAGTGAAATTCTAGCAACTGCAGTAAGAAAAAATATTTGATTTAAGACCTCGTATTTGGACTGGCAAAACTTTATTTAGGTCCTGCAGGACGCGCTCCTTTAACTAAAGTTCCCGAAAAATGCTAAGAAGAAACAATTGCAGCGTGAAGTTTACAAATTCGTAACTCCGCACCAAAAGCAGATATCTTAGTTCCGTAAACTGCGCGTATTTTAAATCATCTCGGAGGAACGAATGTGATATATAAATTTACCGTTTTAGGTAAAACCGTGACAATGCTTACGAGTGTTTTTCAAATTTTCTGTTTACAAATTGGTTGTAACATTCGAGACCGGTAGATACACTAATTTTGTCCGCTTTAGATGTGTCAATAGGTGAAGTGTACACAACTGTGATATCCTTATTTATTGCTGAGTTAGAGAGTTGGAAACCCGATGTTTCAGTTTCTTTTATTTATTTTTTACTATTGCGATTTTCAGTTATTTTTTTTTTTTGTAAAATACATTGACGGCCTCAATTAAGAAATCTGATTCCTACAGTTAGTATATCTTGCCTAAACCATGCCTACCTTTACAATCGCTCTAAATAATCCGAGAAATTAGCAAGAAGATGGACGCAGAATTGCCGCACGACTGGCCGCTCGAGGCACTTTGCGTGTATTCGCGGGCTTCTTTCATGCTCGAAAAAACACTTTTATGTAGCACGTATTGAGCAACGAAAAGCTGTATCCGGAGTTTTTCATGTTGCTCTACAACTTTCTCATTGACACTTTGATAATTACGACAGTATACTTCTCGAGTTAGCTAATTAATTACAAATAATTAATAAATCTCAGTAACTAAAAAAATACTGGCAGCTACTCCACTGTACTGGAAACAATACGCACTAGGTTTGCTTCGCGTAACGCCGTTCCTCTTTTTTTAAAAAAAAATCGTGCTGCGTGATAGCTGGGACACCCTTTAAATCGGGCGGTGGCATACGCCACCTAGCCATGGCTATTAACATAATTTGTACTTTGTGGTGGGTGAAATTTCACCCCTGCCTTAATTTTATCCACCAATCAGATAACCTCTGTTTGGTTATTTCTACCCGCTTAAAGTCTATTTTGCCTTCACTGTCCCTAAACCCCAATGCTTTGAAAAAATCAGCCCCGTTGCCTTGCACTGTAGGGTTCAGCCCCTTACAGAAAAGTATGAGGTGTTCAGCCGTTTCCTCTTCTTCTCCACACGCACAGCACAACGTGTCTATACCTTGGTACTTGACTCGGTACATCTTAGTCCGCAATACTCCCGTCCTGGCTTCAAACAACAAAGAGCTTCCCCTAGAATTATCGTAGATATTTTCTTTGGCAATTTCTTGCTTGAAAGTTCTGTATGTTCCCAGTGCTGATTTCGTCTGCATCCCTGTTTTCCACAGACCCCTCTCTGTTTCCTTAACCTTTTTCTTAACCGCTGTTTCCTGGTTTGCACCCCTCCTGCAGTCCAAATATTTGATTGACAGTTTTCTGGTCAGCTTCCTCCATTTTGTATCAACATTCCTCATGTACAAATAACTGAAAACTCTCCTTGCCCACCGCTTTTCTGCCATCTCTCTCAATCGCTCCTCAAATTCTATCTTGCTGCTGGCTTCCCTGCCCTCGAATGACGTCCATCCCATGTCACCCTGTACCCCCTGATTTGGTGTATTTCCGTGTGCTCCCAGAGCCAGTCTACCTACCCCTCGCTGCTTAACTTCCAACCTTGCTCGAACCTCTGATCTCATGCACAGGACCGCATTGCCGAAAGTCAAACTAGGGACCATCACCCCTTTCCAAATCCCTCTCACCACTTCGTACCTATTGTAATTCCACAGTGCCCTATTTTTCATCACAGCTGCATTTCTGCTACCTTTAGCCGTCACATATTTTTCATGTTCCGTTAGGTACTCAGCCCCATTGTTTATCCACACTCCAAGATATTTGTACTTATCCACCACCTCCAGCGTAACCTCCTGTATCCTATGCTCGCTGCCCTGATTATCATTAAAAGTCATGACTGCCGATTTTTCTTTACTAAACTTCAAACCTAAGCTATCTCCCTCTTTACCACAGATGTCCATTAATCTCTGCAAGTCTTCCTTGCTGTCAGCCATAAGTACAATGTCATCTGCATACATCAGTCCTGGTAATGACTGTTTAATCCATTCTCCCTGCTTGAAATAGGAAAGGTTGAAGCCAAGTCCGCTCCTCTCTAATTTTTTTTTCGTTGGTCGCTGGCGATCGCGCGTCGCCAGCGACCTCTGTCGGCCGTCCGCCGCACTGGCCGACGCGGAATCGCGCGGAGGACGCACCTGTGTGCGTTGTGAGTCACGGCGCGGCCGCTCGAATCAGCGAGGGCACGCGCTGAAGGTTGATTCGTCACAGCTGACTTGCCGCAGGTGCGTGAGCGAACGGCGCAAGGCCAGAGCACTGCAACGCTGCTTTGACAGCGAAAACTTTTTCTTCGCGAGCCAGGGAGGGTGCACGGTGTGAGTGTTCGTTTATTCCTCCCGCCTGGCCAAGAGGAGGACGAGGTGTCGAAGCCATTTATTACACGCAACTGATATATGTGTAGCCGGCGTTTTGATGTATACGAAACCTCGTAAAACGAATTTATTTTAGTGTATTCCTTGTCGGAGTTTGCGCGTTCGGCTAGAGTGCGCTGTCGGATGTGAAATGTGTGTGTGTGTGTGCGTGCGTGTGTGCGTGCGTGTGTGTGCGCGTGTGTGTGCGTGTGTGCGTGTTTGTTCTTTTTTCCTTTTTTTCTTTGACCGCCTGTCAAACTGAGACCACAGTACGTGCTATCATACTTACCACAAAAGGATTTAATCACCCGATTTTAAAGTGCACTCCAAAAAGAGTTTGCACCCTTTGGGGAGTATGTTGTCCTCAAACAATAATGGTCACCTGCTGTGCTTGGTTTACTTGCTTAAAAAGCAGGCACAATAGATGTCGATTATTGTTTGGGGACAAGATAAGCCCCCGTAGGGTGCAAACTTTTTTTTTTAACACTTACGCGCGCCACCGTGTTTTGATTACAAATTTCAACACAAACCTGTTTTAGAGTTTAGGCTGGGGATCGCCCACCTCTGTGTGTAAGCGCACGTCTGTTTTATCACTCTGACGTCATCTGAGCAGTGACCTTAATAAGACGACGATGTGATAATAAGCGCGCTGTCTTACTTCAATTATCGTGCTCGGACAACTCGTAGTTTTTGCTACGCTGCACAGAATCTGCGAAACGCAGCATAGATTTATGTATCTGTAGTGAACGGCTACATATAGGGTGGTACCCACCATCCATCCACTATACCCACCACGTATGTCACTATACTTTCCAGCGAAAGAAGAATGGGAACCGAGGGGCTCGATTTTATTAGTCATAACCACATTAAGCCAACAGACAACGCAGCCAAGGAAAGCATCGGGGAAATTAAGTGTAGTTGAAATTGGAATCTATAAAATGATGAAGAAAAGGGAAATGAAAGTGGACGAAAAGATAACTTGACGCCGGCGGGAGCCGAACCCGCAACCTCCGCATTACGCGCGCGTTGCACTACCAATTGTGCTACGGCGACGGCCATCAATTCGTCCACTGACTTCGGTATTTATGTTTTTACTAGATCTAGCCCTAGGAGTGTTAGCCGGCGCCCCTCAGAACCATGGTGGGTGGATGTGGAACATCTGAGTGGCGCCGGCTAACACTCCTAGGGCTAGATCTAGTAAAAACAATACCGAAGTCAGTGGACGAATTGATGGCCGTCGCCGTAGCACAATTGGTAGTGTAACGCGCGCGTAATGCGGAGGTTGCGGGTTCGGCTCCCGCCGGCGTCAAGTTATCTTTTCGTCCACTTTCATTTCCCTTTTCTTCATCATTTTCTACATTCCAATTTCAACTACACTTAATTTCCCCGATGCTTTCCTTGGCTTCGTTGTCTGCTGGCTTTATGTGGTTATACTTTCCAGCAGTTACACCATATTTGCCATCATGTCCACCACAATTCCCACCATGCTCACCATAAAATTTTTGATGGACAATGCTGGTACTTGCAATAGCACTGCAAACTACCTTACATCCCCCCTCCCTTTAATCTATCAAAGCAGACTTGTACTTCAACGTTTCCCTGAATAGACGTCTCCGACGGGAATGTCTCGGATGGTGGTGAAACGAAAGGTCTATTTTTATCGGAACTTACTGGGGCGGTTTTATCCGCACTGTGACCTAGCTTGCCATGAAAAAAGAATGCTCCGACTAGGAGTCACAGGAGGTTGCTTATCCCAACCCTAAATAAGCTGGCTGCACCCTTGCTTTCAGGCCACAGTTCCCAACGATGCAAAATAAGATTCCGTAGTCGAATCCGCCGCTGCGTCAATTGCTTCCTGTTTCATATACAGGCTTGTTTCAGCGAACACTCTCTCTAAAAAGAAAAAAAAAATTAAAGGTTGTCTGTGGCAGATAGCACAATTATAGTTCATAAGCTGGTTTACTTGAAGAGGCGGACATGCACAAAAATTTAAGTGCATAATAAAATGCATTGAAATTGCCGCTCCAGTTACTTTGTTCACACAACGTAATTTATGCATTGAAGCATAAAAGTAACTGGAAGGCCAATGCATTTCTTCGCAAAGTTCTGGAATTCAATATCTCGAAACTGGTGTCATCCCGAGAATTCGTTCCAAGTGGATCCGCCTTGCGAACTCCACGGCTACAATTTGTAAATTGCAACACGGGCCATAAGGTAATGAGTTAAAACAATTAATTAGTGAATGTTTGTTAATTAGTCGATTATGCGTTTCAATTTTTTTTTGTGCAAGTAATGTCCGCCTCTTCGAGTAGACCAGCTCATGAACTAGAATTGTGCTATCTGCCACGGGCAACGTTTAACCATTTTTGAAAGTGTTCGCCGAAACACCCTGTATTCCGTTACAGGAGCTAAATAATGTGCACTCAGCTCGGATATAGTAATGTGGAAAGTTGGGTGAGCTGGTGACTAATCATCATACCTTGTAGGTGATGATTAGTCACACCCCCTCCGGTATGGTGACTGTCCGCCGCTGGACGCATTTCTTCGCGCTCTACCCGGCTCCCAGCAGCCACGGTGAGTCAGTCACAGGTATAGTGACTGCGTTTGAAAACGCTCGGCGATATCATCGGATATAAAGAGGAACTAGCAAAGTATATCGAGTATATTTCGAGCAGTGGCAAGCCACACTCCTAGGGCAAGGGTTTGAGAACCCCCTTAAACAGCTTCGCTGTATTCTGGGCATTAATTGCTCGGATTTGCATACGTCTACGAAGCGTGTCCTTTTTTTTTTCTAAATTCTTTCTCTTTTCTACTTCTTTCGTTTACTTCACTCGAATTCTTTTTTATCATTCCGGCCTTCTTGGCACTGATATTATGGGCACCTAAATTAGTCTGGTATAGCTCGTCATACTGAATTGGGTGGCACGATTAAACAGCGCTCCTAACAGTAGTAAGATTGCGCATGCTTACCTGGTCATGGACAGCTGAGGATAAGTAGTCACGTATTCGACGAGCTTGTTTTCTTTTTCTTTTTCCTTTTTTTTTTTGGTCGTGCTTTCAATTGGCTTAAAGAAATAAAATCTGGCAGGCTCCAGTGACTCTTTCATTCTGTTAATACACAGTTACTGCTAACAGCAGTCATGGAGCTTGGCCTGCGTGGGGAGGAAGGGAGCATGGATGCTGTAAGCTGGTTACACTTTAATGTTACACTTTATTCGAGGCCTGGGTCGCGATGCTCTAGTGGGCGAGTATAATCTTCTTGGTTTCTTTCTCGACAAATTTCTGACGCAGAAATTGTTGTGCACAAGTTAGCACCTCTTTCATGCGTTGTTTATGCCAGTGCCAGTTAACTGGACGGGGTTCTCTCTAGCCACCTCCGCACGCATGAAATGGTATTCGTTGGCTACAGTATTATTACGTATATGAATTAATAACCAGCATGCGCCAATAGCACTCATAATGGCAATTTTTTTAAAGGATCTGTTGCATTGATTTGAAAGGAGGCTTCTATAGATGCATCGTTAGATATATGTATGAATATACAGGGTGTCCCAACTATCATGCACCAAGATTTTAAAATATGCACATGTCACGTAGCGGGACAGTACCAAGGTAGTGTTGTTTTCCGTCGCTTGGAGATACTCAGATCATTATTTTTTTTTGCATTCCGCCTGATTGCATGATTAGTCTTAACTAATTAATCGGCTTCTCAAATATTACATTTGGATGAAAAGCATCAATGAGAAAATTCTAGAGCAACACTTTCAGCTTTCTGTGGCTCAATACGCGCTACATAAAAATGTTTTTCCGATCGTGAAAGAAGCCCGCGAATACACGCGAAGTGCCTCGAGCGGCCATTCACGCGGCAATTTCGCGTGTATTCGCGGGCTTCTTTCGCGCTCGGTAAACCATTTTTATGTAGCACGTATTGAGCAACAGAAAGCTGTATCGAGAGTTTTTCAAGTTGCTCTACATTTATCTCGTTGACACTTTTCATCTAATTATAATATTTGAGAAGTTCATTCGTTAATTAAGACTAATTATGTAATTAGGCGGAATGCAAAAATAATCTGAGTATCTCCAAGCGACGGCAAACAACATTACCTTGGTTGTGCCCTGCTACGTGGCATTGGCATATTTTAAAATCTTGGTGCATGGTACTTGGGCCACCGTGTATACTTATCTACAATTGGGGTGAGTTTAAGCTGCAAGGATTGTAAGAAACAGTAGAACTGATGAAAAGCAGTATAAGCTATATATAGCGTGGTGCTATACATGCGCGTACATTTTTTTTTCTCGATTCCCGTCATGCGACGCGCAGTCAGCACGCCGCATGACCACATGTATGTCGTTAATCGCGGCAAGCGGCTCACCCATTAAAGAAAAAAAAAAAAAAAAAAAGGGAAAGAGAAGAATTACTCCGAGGACTTTCTTAGAACTTGGCCTGTGGTATGTGTTTCAGCACCCAGCAACTCATTCTGTATCCGAGACGACGGCCCTAACATACGCAGTCACGGATCTGCGAATCGCGTCGCGAAGGGCGCATAGATAAGAGATGACTGTGTGACTTGGTTCTGCAGAGAAAAAAGATGGGAAGAAAAAAAAAAGAAAAAGAAAAGCTAGCATGACGTCACGCCGCCAGTTTCGGCAAGGCAACCTCCTCTGACGCCTCCACTCCTTTTTTAGTTGAGTGTTGTCTCCGGGGAAGTATGCCCTCCATGGTTGACGTGTACCTTTCACGGCGTTGTTTGGTTCGTGGTAGCTATTAGTGACGCCCGGCCCCGTCACGATCTGCTTTCGCCAACAGCTCTCGCCACCTCTCTCGCTTTTACGTACATATTATGAGGGAGCGTCACGTGACAATATTGAAGCTTATTCACGCACGCACGCACGCACGCACGCACACGCACACACACACACACACACGCGCGCACGCACACACACACACACACACACACACACACACACACACACACACACACACACACACACGCACACACACACACACACACACACACACACACACACACACACACACACACACACACACACACACACACACACACACACACACACACACACACACACACACACACACACACACACACACACACACACACACACACACACACACACACACACACACACACACACACACACACACACACACACACACACACACACACACACACACACACACACACACACACACACACACACACACACACACACACACACACACACACACACACACACACACACACACACACACACCACACACACACACACACACACACACACACACACACACACAACACACACACACACACACACACACACACACACACACACACACACACACACACACACACACACACACACACACACACACACACACACACACACACACACACACACACACACACACACACACACACACACACACACACACACACACACACACACACACACACACACACACACACACACACACACACACACACACACACACACACACACACACACACACACACACACACACACACACACACACACACACACACAAAGGAGGAGGTATCGTGGGAAACCCAAGCCTGTGATACGGCAAGCGGTGTTTTTTAGTCGCCCAGCGGGTTCGTCGTCCGCTTTTTTGCTGTGCCGCTGACACGGCAACTGCATGGGAAGTCGGAACGCGCGGATAATCGAGCGTACGCTCCGGAGGTATAGAGTCGCACGATTATGATGGAGAAAGGGAAAAAAAATGACTCGCCGTCCTGGCCCTGCGATAACGGTTGTCCAGCGAAGCTGTGGAAAACTGCCACTACAACTGCTGAGCGGCTTATTCTTTATAAATACGAAATCATCATATGGGCCTGTGAAGCGAAAAATCCGGCGTTAACATCCGATGGTACCAAAACCCACGTGACCAAGTGGTGGTGACGTAACGTTTGACATGATGACGATAACGTGATTACGTCATCACCTAGCTCAAACGTCGCGTGATGACGTCATCGCAACAAAGATCACAGGATGGCATCATCACGTCAAACGTTACGTTACGCGATAACGGCATCGTCACGTGACGATATCGCCTGATGATGATGTCACCTGATGACGTCATGTGGTGCCTCTTGGAGAAGTAGCACACTGTGCGCCTTCCCGCTTCATTGCACTGTCTCTGGGATCGGCCCACATTTCTGTGTGAGCAAAGGTCTCGCACGCGGACGCAAAAAATCCCGACCAACTAGAGGCTGAACAGCTTCGTAGTAAGAGGCTAGTGGAGAGCGTGACGTCATGCAGCTATCATTCGCGAGGCAACCTCCCGCGATGTCGTTCTCTCCCCGCTTTTTCACTCGGGAAGCAATGAGAAATGCGCTCATCGCGCTTTGAATCCTGGGAACAGTACGCTGGACGCCGGAGTTGCCGCCGCTTTGTACAACCCATTCGGCTCGCTTTCTGCTCCCCGCATTTGGTTGCCTTTAGTTCTCGCCCTTGATACTTGGAAACATTGTTGCCGGTGCGACGGCGACACTATACCTCCGAAGCAGAGTACGCACCGCTATCCGCGTCGGTTACAACTTCCGAGAGACCGCGCGAGCGGCGCAGAAGAGGAGCGGACGACGAATAACCCAGCGTATAGCCGTGCGAGGTGACTAGAAAGCACCGCTCGCCATATCATGCGCTTGGGTGCTTTTCCCATGGTTCCTCCTTGGGACGCAATTCTTGGACGGATCACTTTCGGCGATACTACTGTCGCCTTCGCGTGACGTAGTGCTCAACCAGCCAACTAAGCGCGCACTGAAAGTGATATCGCCGAAAGCGACCGTCCGAGAATAGGTCCCTTTTCATTTTTTTTTATGACTAGGCTTCAAGAATGTCACGCGCCTTTCCTTCCTAGCTTGCATGGAGGAAGGAAAAAGTTACGAGAGAGCATTACGTCACGCAGCCAGCCTTGGCAAACGAACGCTCCGTGAAGCCAACACTTTGCACAGTGGCGGCCCAACACGTGACCTCTTGCGTCGAGATCACGGAGCAAGAATCGAGATTTGCTGAGACGTTTGGTTTCCATTAACTATGCCAGTAGCTTTTATTCGGTGCGCGCTTGTTTGGCTGCCCGGCCGTGGCCTCCTCTGCCTGCAGAGCGGGAACACTAAAACCAACCGCGCCTTTTGACGTGCGATCACGTGTTGGGCCGACAGATTTGGCTTCACTCGCGTTGCGCGATGCTCCCTCCTAACTTTTTCCATCCTCCATGCTAGCTTGTTTCTTTCCCTCCGTGCTCTCAGCGCGCTTGACGGTTAGAAATTACCACTGGCCTATGACGTGATGAAGGCCTATTTCCCATTAGCCTTTCCTTCATACTTTTTTTTAACGATTAGGCTTCGATATTTTCGCGTGACGCTCCCGCCTAGTCCAAGTTTCCATCCTCCACGCTTGGTTCCGATCGCTTACTCGTGTCAGTCGGCCTGCGGGAGTGATCCTCCCCATTTCCTCCCGAAACCTGGCTGACGCTGCGTCCCCGGACACTCAACAGGTGAGCGCTCTTGTCCCGGTTTGGTTTAGTGGGGGAGGAGGCGACATCTGGCGTCGGGGGACATGAGTCAGGCTCGGCTGACGTCAGCTGCGTCCACGCGACTGCCGCCCGCCGCGGGGTTCGTTGCTTGGCACTCTATATACCTAACGCCCGGCGGCCGCGGTGAGTCAATCACGTGGCGTGGTTCTTGCGTTTTTGTTGGAGTATCCTCTGCCCGAATATGGATTGGCCGTGAGTGCGGGTCTACCTCCTGATTCGTTCACAGCTGTGCATTATTGTTACCCGTGCGGCCATTCGTGGGAGAACGTTAGAACACCTTCTCATAAGCAGTCCTATAAGTTCGTACTGCAAAGATGCGCTTTGAGATCAGCAGTGAATCGCCTCGGTGATCGTCCCTTTCGGCGTAGCAAAATTGATTGGGCCATGGGGTAACGCTTCGTCACAGCGCTCCGCTCTAAATGCCTTAATAACCTAACTTACTCAAAGTGTTACTGTGTAGTTTTTTTTTTTTTTTTTTTTGTAGCTGCACCGAATGTTTAAGCATTGCTTATGCCAGTACAATTGTAACCCTTCATCTAAATTACTGAATGAGGCGGCCGTTACATCTACGAGGAATCGAGATGCTTAACTGAATAATTAGCATAATTATGGTGATTAACTTTTTCGTTAATTCCTTACGGCACAACAACCTCTCGCCAGGGTGGAGATCGTTGCAACGCTGAGAAGCCTGGTAACGAAGTGTAACGTTTATTTCATATTCATCGATAATTACTTTTCAAAGTGGGAAATTCTGGACTCCGACCCAGGTGGCATTGTTGGCGGTTCTTTGACATTTGATGCAGACAGCGCCGTCGCACGCCCGCCTTCACCGACGGCTTTCATCGCACGAAAACCGCTGAGGAACATCACCGTTCGCTGTAAACGAGCACCAGACCTGACCCGTGTGAGTATAAATGTTCGGGGAGGGAAGGCGGCAAAGCAACTTTTGCATCGGTCGAGAAGTACCCGTGAGCTGCTGCTTATAATAATGCTTATTAATGCGGAAACAGTTATATGACCCTGGAGGCAGAAAAGCCGGCGTTGTAGGCAACGAGTGGTACCAAAATCGTCATCATCAGTGACGTCATCAGCGTCTTGTACGACGCCAGTAGTACTACAGAATTAAAATTAGAACAAGTTAGAGTAAATTGACTTAACCGCCTGATCGAGACCCGAACGCAACTATGGGGAGTACTACGGTTAGATGGCAAAAGCTGCGTCTCCATGTACGAAAAAAAAAAAAAAAAGCTATCTCAATCATCTCCTCATGTTTGTTATATGGTAAAAAACTGCATTTCGTTGCTTAGACGCAGAGATGAAGATGAAACTACGCGTCGTGCATTGCCTTGTTGCTGCCGCGTCCGGTATTGTCACGCAATCTCAGTGGTTTCGAAAAACACCTCGAGGTTGCTTCCGGCCGCCTGGGACGACACAGAGTTCTAGATCAATTGAGTGTCAAATTTCTCGAAAGCGGATGACAAGAATATGAGTGAAGCAATTCTTTACAGTTACACATGCACCGTACTTCATATCCAGAATAAATACTTTGCGTAATCACTTCCGAGTGAACTTCGAAAAAAAAAAAAGTGTTGAAGGCAATGGCAATGTATTGTACAAGGGGTCCTAGGAAGTGGAGTAAAGTGAACGAAATTGAAGTAAAGTGAATGAAAGTGAATTAAAATGGATTAAGGTGGATAAAGTGGATTAAGGTCGATTAAGGTTGGTACAAATTAGGGCAAAGTGGATTAAGGTGGTCTTTTTCTTTTTGCTTTCATCACTCGAAATCTGCGCATCAAATGTGTGAGAGCAGAATGCCAGTCACTGGAGGCGCTTGATAAGTCAAATGAAGCCGCGCAGCGTATACAAACAGCTGCGTTTACGGATGGGTACATATGACTCATTCGTCGTGCATCTGTATCTGCGCACGTTGCAGTCTCCGAACATCTGTCATGCATTGTTACGCTATCGATGCACGGATAAGCAGCGTGGCTCGGTTTATTTTTTTTCCTCTGCACTTGGCCTATAACACGAGTGACCTTTGAGCTGCTGCTCTGTCCGTGTACGCGTTGCATCATGGTCTCGGCTGATTACTAGGCCTATGCGAGTATCAATTTTTTGGAGACCGAATTCGAATATGACGAATCGAATAGTAGGCCAGTAGCGAATAGAGTCAAGTCGAATTTCGCATACTATTGTATATAAAGGACAGCCGTTCCTCGCCAGTTAGTATCAAACCGATGTTCCTATATCCTGTAGTATTCACAACGTTAGCAAGTTTCCGTTATAACATTGCACGTTATGAAGCGTTGTTTGTTAGAAGTCCAAATGGAGCGTTAGGATCCAAATAAGCTGTTTGTTTGTATAATCGGGACTCTTCGGAGAGTCCTATAGGGATCGCGGTTTAAAAGGAAACGTCCGACTCATTGACCCAACGCACTTTTGCTCCTATTTTACGTTTCGATCGTGTACACTCGAGCACTTGAACTATTTGAAAACATTCGGGAAAATATACCGACCGCGGTAGCGCAGATGCTATGACGCCACGCTGCTGAGCTCGAGGTCGCGGCGTCGATCGCGGTGGTGGGAGCCACATATCGATGAGAAAAAAAAAAAAAAAAACACTTGTGTGTTGTCTATAGATTTAGGCGCACGTTAAAGAACTCCAGGATGTCAAAATAAATCCGGAGGAGTCCCTCGCTATGGAGTGCCTCGTAATCAGATCGTGGTTTTTGGCACGTAAAATCCGGTAATTTCTGATTTAATTTTTATTTGGAAAATATTCGCATTTACGAATACTGACTATTCGATTTGAAGACCCAATGGAATAGGACATTGTTGGATTCGTTATATTCGAAATTTTCAATATTCGCATATGCTCCTAGCGGTGATTACTGAAGCTAGTAGTTCAATAAATATTTGCACGGCGTTAGAAAGGTAGGGAAACATTTCTTTTCTGAATTTTTCTGCAGAATGATTACCCCAATTCACAGAAAACGGCGATATTCATGACGTCGCACAATAATGGATACCGCGATTAGGACACGAAATTCGAAGAGTGAAGTTGTTTCTTTTTTACTCTGGAGAAGCCAATGATTAATTAATTAATTAATGAAATGATTATACGTACTTTCAAGGCCTGTAGGCACTACAGGAAGGAGTGGTAACAAACCAAAGTAATGTGCACACAAATATTTAAAAAAATATATGTTAAGTGATAGCGTGGTAGATTGCGGTCTGGAATGAAGATACGTCCCGGATGTGAAAGATTACCCCGTACACTATTGTACGGGGTAAAAAAGAGTTAAGGTACCTATTCGTTCGGCAGGCTGGAGGTACCAGTGAGGATGGAGGTACCAATGAAGATGAAGCGTTGCCGGTGCCCTGTAAAATAATTTACGCCCTTAAAAATGAATGAGGGTGAAATATGTGTCTCTAACTCACACCCTTGCAACCTTTTTGAGTCTAAGGGTGTGAGCTTTTTTCCGCTTGGGTTGCCACGCGGTATATACGTTAGTATGAAACTAAATATAAGCATGCAGGCCCGTTTCATAGAGATACTGAGTTGTAAACACATTTACACCTTTATTCGCTCTTAAGAGTGTAAAGTTGGGTAAAAAAAGGGGTGAGGGGTTATAGGTACGTTTACGCCGTTCATTCAATTTTAAGGGGGTCATTTTGGTTGTGAGGATGTGAGCTAATAGACACATTTACACCCTTATTCACATTTAAGGGTGTGAATTTGGGTGTAGGGGTGTGAGTTACGGACACATTTACACCCTTATTCACTCTTAAGGGTGTAAATTATTTTACTGTAATAGTTGCCGAGTGGCCGTCTGAGCATTGAGATTAAGGAATATGCAGCCATCTTCGGATGACGCGGCAGACCTCGGGGAGACAGAACCCTTTGTCTCGCATGCATTATGATGACGATGCGTGCTGATGAAGGGCAGAGAGAATTGTTGTCATGGGGAGGAAGGAAAAATAACAGCACGGAGCATGACGTCAGACAGCTATGTCCTCGGCAAAGGTAACCTCTTCCGACATCGTTCACTGCGCTCTTTCACTCGGGAAATCGTGGGGAAATGCACACACAGTGATGTCAACTTCCTGTGCCCAGATACCTCTAGAATAACCCCTAGAAAATCCCTAGCTTTATCATCAATATAAAATCAAATAATCATTATATATATATATATATATATATATATATATATATATAGATGATTATTTTCAAGAGTCGACAGTCAGCTCTTAATGTGAGAATGAATAATGACGCTACTATATGGCGCGAAAAACGAGAACAAAAGCTACAGAACTCACGGCGCTTGAAAATCATTTGTGCCTCAACATCTTGTCATGGGCAAAGATCATTACGAATCAATTCAAATTTGTCCAACTTTCCATTGAGGCTGTATCGCTTCGTCGTTTGCTTCTGGAGAGCGGATGCAGGGCGTACATTTAGTTTTGATTCTCCTTCCCAGTGGGACAAAATGTACGCAAGCCGATTACCGTTAACGGTGTTCGACAAGATATGGGACCTAGTCATCCGCTACTTTCGCTTTCTTATCAACATCTGCCAAATTTCAGAGACCGCAATTTGTAACGATCGAAGCTGCAAAGATCGAATATATCTTTTTATAATATCCATTGCTCATGTGGCTAATCCCAGCGATGACAATGGCGTTCCAACCAACAGCAAAGAGCGAAATAGTAGAAATTGAAATGTGTAATTACAAAATATCGTCAAATATGTAGGAATCCGCCGCTGGCAGCTGCTTTCAGCATGTTTTAAGAATCCCTAGATATTGCCACAAGGACGCTAACTCCCAAGCTGGTTACAAAATCCCCAGATCTAGGGACAAATCTCTAGATTTGGTATCAAGTGCACAAATCGCGCGCTGAACCTTAGGAACAGCATGTCGTATGTACACGGCTTCTTTCGTGGTATACATAGGCAATCCCGTACGGTGAAAGATAGCTTCAGTTTCAAATAATATGCGCGCCCCTAGCGGTTGGTATTCGCGACTCCAAGTAAATGCTCGCTACCTTAGCGGCCGCGCCGAGAAACAGCCGATCCAGGTCAGGTTTGAAGCTGAAAGACGGTATCCTATCACGGCATGCGCCGAATGCCTCGTAGTTTTTCAAATCGTCGTGATGCCGCCCCGCACAAGCCCGAAAATGAAAAGAAGACGGATGTCGAAAGACTTTTGTTGTGTATTGTTATGCGTGTCATGGCGGTGGAAAGGTAGTATTGTATGATTTCATCGTTCCTAGAAAGAAGCAGACGACGCGCATCGGAGGTCGACTTGGATAAGAAACTTCCGAATTGGGAAAAGGTGACTGATACTATATACATCCCGGTTTGTTCGAAACACTTCACTCGGGTCGACTTCTTTGTTCCCAGCGAGTAGACAATTGCTTTTTCTTTGTTTATTTTAAATATCTTGCTGGCGTTTCAAATCTCGGAGTGTACTTTGTTCAGGCAGGCGCTTTGATAGATTACAGTGACGTACGCTTAAGCTTCATTTGATTTTTGTTCGTTTATAGTTTTCTGCCCCGGCATTAGTGTGACTAATGCATTAAGCAGCATGAATATTCTCGCTAATGTGCTTTTGTCTGTAGGCTGGGTAGCAGGAATGATAACTGCCTCGGAAAGTCTGAAGTTCATCATGACTCATGTTATTCCGCGAAGCGACATATAGTTTTCATAGCACGCTTTAGCATAGCGGTACAAGCAGAAGGTGCTGTTTTGTCATGCAACGCGGTGAGTTGTCACTTCATTTGCTCGCAAGGAATTTAGAAGCAACTGCAAACAGCGGTCCTTCCAGCTTCGGAGCGTTCGACCTGCGCACAGGCAACTAGGTTGCTTTCCGACCGTGACTGTGCGCACAGCTAAATTCCATTACAACTGGTTCAGTTCGTTTCCAAGTCATGCATTTGCACTAATGCAACTGACTTTGGCTGAAGAAAACCCTCGCTAAATTTTGGAAGCCTGCTGGAAGAAACTCAACTTGCATGGTCCGATTGGTTGTTATTCACTTTTCACGTTTCACCGGGTTGGAGAATTTCTACGGGCGGCCGGTGTCTGCTGTTTTCCCAAGCCCGGGCCCTACCTCGAACACTGCGTACTGCGAGCACGTACACGTTCCAGTCATCAGACGCAGACGACCTTATCACACGTATCAGCTATCTATAAAAAGAAGGTGCACCCCGACTCACAAGCGGAACTCGCATTTGTTTTTATACCAATTGACACACTGACCAGGTAACCTTAGTGTTTAGCCTCGTTGCGTCCGTGTAGAATATCCGTATATAGTTTCTGAAAGCACGAGAGACTTTACTGCTTATATATTGTGAGATGTTATACGTGATATACAGCAACACTCTTCTCTTTCTCTTTTTTTGTCCCTGGTATGTGCCATTGTGCTTGGACCCTTTCTGGACTATCATCAGGATCGGCCCACATGACAGGGGCATGTGCCATTGAGCTTGGGTCCTTTCTGCGCTATCACCAGGATCGGCCAACTTTTCAGCGTCACACCGCCACCACCACCACCACCGCCGACACTTGTGAGTCTACAAAGCTTCGCTTAAAATCCCGACAAACTAGAGGCTAACAGCTTCCCTGTAAACCATATTATTTTCTGTTGCGCCCTAATGCGTAAAGAATGATGATGTGAGGTTTCCCCTAAAGCTGGTACGAGTGCGTTCGCAACGAGGATTGGGCGCGAAACAATATTTCGACAAAATACTGGCTCTCCCGTAATCGAGAGTAGATGTGAGCATGAAATGGCTACCATATGGCGTCTTTTGCTGCCTGTGGTGCCGCCGCCTTCAACGGCGTTTCTTTCTGCAACAGTCCAACGTGCTCAGCGTCTGTCGGCACTTTTTATTCCTACCCCATCGAAGTAGTCGGCTGCAAATGTGCGGCCTTAGGTCCCTGTATCTGCTTTTTGAACGTCGCTATTGGAAATGACAAATAAAACTTCAGCGTGCTAGAAGTTACAGCTTGAGTGATATTGTGAAGAAACATCAGGAAGAACTCGGAAGCAATGTTTTTTTTTTTTTTTTTTTTTTTACTTGTTTGGAGAGTAACTAGCGTATGTAATGCGGTCCTGTACAAAGGGTTGGGGGCCAGAGACCGCATTTGCTTAAGTCTTGACTGGTTGCCCGGATGATCTCGCTTTGTTCTCGCTATACTTCCTGGCATGTTCTCGTTTTGATTGCCCGGATGTTCTCGTATGAGTGCGCGGATAACGGCTCTGGCTTTTGGCTATCACTTGAAGGTCGCCGACAAGGGCAGCTAAAAGCATTTCATGCTTAAAAACGTTTTACAGCCACCACATACAAAAGCAAGTTCCTGTTCAGTTCACAGCCAGGGCAGGAACTTTCTGGCATTTCAATCGTAGTGACTGCTCTTTTTTTGCTTCCCTTATGTCCATGTTTTCTACTCCTTCCTTTTCCAGCTATGACGCTGCCCTTTCGACCAACGTTGGAGATGACTTGCAACAAATGATTTGAGGCCTTTTTACACGGAACGTCTAGAGAACGCCTGAAAAAAAAATCTGGAGTTTTAAGTGTCAGAACCAGGATCTGATTATGAGGCACGCCGTATAGTGGTGGATTACGGATTAATTTTGACCACCTGAGGTTCTTTAACGCGCACCTGAATCGAAGTACGCGAGCGTTTTTGCATTCCGCCCCCATCGGAATGCGGCTGCCGCAATCGGGATCGAACACGCAACAGTATAAGTTTGAAGACCAATGTGGGCAAAGTACTGTAAGGTAATGTAGCTAAATATTATTCCGTAGCCTGGCAAGGAGAAACAAGCTTGTTCATGATCGATAGTCAGCCTGTTGATGCTATCCCCAGTAGCTACACTCCCACGTCTAGTCTTTTGCACATACTCGTTATAACGAAACGGGATATAAAGAAATAATCGATATAACCAAGCAAATAAAATTCCTCTGGAAATCCTCATATATATTCGTATTGCAGTAGATGCAATATTGGATACGACGAATCATATTAGTTATAAAATAGTAATCTTGAGTCCCCCCTTAACTTCGTTATAGTGAGGTTTTACAATAACCAAATAAGAGGTTGGAGGAATGCGAATACCCAAGTTAATATAATTAATTATTTATTGATCAATAATTTATTTATTTATTTATTTAGTTACAGATACTGCTGTCTCGATACACGAGACATAGCAGGAGTGGATACACCAGACAGTAGATCAAAACAACGTATCCAACATAGTTGTTCTTTAATTTTTCTTTTTTTCCATTTATTTTTCCTCCACTTATATCTTAGTTTTACCTAGTTTCACTATATTACTTACTGCCGATACATTGTTGTCCTTTAATATCGTTATTTACTTATGTCTGTATTATTATTTATCATTTTTGCAATTGTACTCATTCAGTTACCGTTCTTGCCATTGTAACTTTTATGTTAACCATGAACAGGAGGTCCCAATTCAGTTTGTACTATGGGACCTCCTTCTGTATACCTATATCTGCAAAACCTTTTTGTGAAATAATAAAAATTTGATTGATTGATTGATTGATTGATTGAATGAATAAATCTGAAACGTAATTACAAAATGTGGTTAGACAATCCTTTCAAAAACTCTTCATTGGGTTTTTTTTCGCAAGGAAACAGCTAGGTTGTTCCAAATTTCAACAATTCTTGGAAAAAAAAAGAATGCTTAAAACAATTTACAAAAGACTGGAAAGGAACAATCTTAAGTGGGTGGGAACGGCGCATGGCACGCCCAGTGGAATGACTGAAGGAAATCGGTGCTTGAATGTAACTTTGGCCGTGTACAATCCCATGTAGCAGAGTGATACATTCAAGTGTGCGTCGGTGAGCCAAGGGTTCTATCGATACTGCGCATGCGTGAGATGACGGAAGCATGGCCGCCGTGGTAGTTAAATTGGTAAAGCACCGTACTCGTAATGCAGAGAATGTGGGTTCGACTCCCGTGTGCGATATCTTCTCGGCTCACTTTCATTTCCCTTTATTATTTCTACGTTTTCATCAATTGTAACCAATATAATTTCCGCTATGCTTTCCCTGGCTTAAAATAGGGCCCTTCTAATCCCCTTGTTTCTATTGCCGTATGTGAAATGTGCGAATGCAGCATTAAATCAATAGCGCTTGGGAATATTCGTCACATTGTCTCGCCAAACCCTATTGTTTCAATGACTGCGCATTGCAGGGTTCTGTGGGCCCGCTTTGCCAGTTTGAGACGTATTAAAAGCGTGTGTCCGCGTGCACGTACTCGCGCACTTTTAGGGAACGCGGAGCGAAGTCTTTCGCGTTATCGCCGCTCCCCAGCGGCACCGCGCACAACGCCACTCACTGCACAAGTCACCACGACACTCTAAACGTTGAGGGGAGTATCACAGGAGTAAAGTGACCGATTGACTCTTCAAGGCATTGTTTTACTCTCGCAAAATGCCGGCTGGAGTGAAATGCATTGCTCACTCCGTAAGCAACGACAGAGTGAAATGTTCTTTGTACTCTGTCCTTGTGAGAAAGAGAGAGGCACAGTAGAACGCCCGTTTTACTCTTGCGGCAATAGAGAGCAATAGGTAGCGTATACTCCTGGTTCAACTGCAGGAGGCTGGTCGTCCGGAACGTGGCGATGTATCACTTATAGTATATCGCTCGAACATCTCGCGAGTTTCTTGGCCACGTCGCCACACAATCACCGCATAGACTGGTCCAGTAGATGATAATGGCCTCGAAACTGAACAACAGAGAACATATCCTTTCTCTATGATTGAACATTCGAACATCAAACTCGTCTTCAGATGAAATTTGTTCTCTTTTCGTCGGCGGCTCGAAACAGCCAGCGCCTGAGCTGCCGGCGGGCAGCCATATTCTATTCCCTTTGGCACGGGGCAGTCTGTGGCTATTAAAAAATAATTTTACTCGGCATAATAATGCACGAATAGCGCGTACACACAATTTTGTCAACTGGGAAGCTTTCTAGCGGTTTCGTGACGTCGAAGTGGGCGTGGCCCGAAATTATTTGACCAATCGCGGAGGGCTCATGGCGGCAGAAAAGAATGTCGAACTGGTAGCTTTACGTTATCGGCACCCCCTTGCTGTTCAAGGTGTCTTTGTCACTTGCGCTTCCTTTCTGCACTCATCTTAACCAACTTGCCCAAGCTTTGATCCTGATCACCTCGGAAGTTTTCCTAATAAGCACTGCGCAAGCAGCCAGTCAGTAATGAGGAATGTGTATTCATGAGCTCATTCTGTGTCCCCAAGGCGTTTGCATCAGGGGCTTTACTGAACGAGGAGTAACATACTGTTATCAGCCGTCGCTACACGCGAGCGGAATGTATCGCATAACTGGGACAAACTCATCGCGTGCTCACCTGTTCCCCTTCCACCTGCATGAGTCGTAATTGTTAACCCAAATTTCGGGATTTATAACGCCCTAAAATTTCACATTGGGTTATGAGGGAAGACATACTGGTGAGCTTCGGATTAATTTTGACCACCTGGGGTTAGTTAACCTCAATCTAAATTAGGTACACGAGATTTTTTTTTTTTCACTCAACCTCTCTCGGAATGCGGCCTCCGCGGCCGCAAATCGATCCCGCTACCTCGATCGGGCTCGAAACGGTTCATTTGTCGTGACTGAGTGCAAGGCATATCATCATCATCATCATCATCATCATCATCATCATCATCATCATCATCATCATCATCATCATCATCATCATCATCAGCCTATATTTTATGTCCACTGCAAGACGAAGGCCTCTCCCTGCGATCTCCAATTACCCCTGTCTTGCGCTAGCGTATTCCAACTTGCGCCTGCAAATTTCCTAACTTCATCATCCCATCTGGTTTTCTGCCGACCTCGACTGCGCTTCCCTTCTCTTGGTATCCATTCTGTAACTCTAATGGTCCACCGGTTATCCATCCTACGCATTACATGGCCTGCCCAGCTCCATTTCTTCCGCTTAATGTCAACTAGAATATCGGCTATCCCCGTTTGTTCTCTGATCCACATTGCTCTCTTCCTGTCTCTTTTCGTTCCATCGCTCTTTGTGCGGTCCTTAACTTGTTCTCGAGCTTCCTTGTTAAACTCCAAGTTTCTGCCCCATATGTAGCACCGGTAGATTGCAATGATTGTACACTTTTCTTTTCAACGACAGTGGTAAGCTCCCAGTCAGGATTTGGTAATGCCTGCCGTATGCACTCCAACCCAATTTTATTCTTCTGTAAATTTCTTTCTCGTGATCAGGGTCCCCTGTGAGTAATTGACCTAGATAAAGGTACTCCTTTACAGACTCTAGAGGCTGACTGGCGATCCTGAATTCTTGTTCCCTTGCCAAGCTATTGTGTAGCAACGTGTAGGCATAGTGTAGCAACGTTCAAACACAAGTGGTAGCACCTCAGATTGGAGCCGCCATTTTTTTTTTCATGGGGGTGCTGTTTTGGGCGTATTCACTGCGGCCTGCTAGTCCACAGCAACGTGGTGGTTCACGCGCCGTTTTTTCTTTTTCTTTTTCTTGAGCACGGAGAAAGTGAGACCAACGCGCACGCAAAGTCCCAGTTTTATTAACGGCACTGTCGTCAGTCCTCTAGAATTATTGCTGGTGTCGCTCGCTGCTGCCTTCGCGGCACGATTAACACTTGTCCACCTAGTGACGTCATCACAAAGCACGGGAGGTTTGCCCGCACCTTTTGTCACAGAAAGAAAGAAACAAACAATGAAAGAAAGACGAAGACGGGCACGGGGCATCTTCTTGCTGACGCGGGGCAGAACCAAGGTGGAGGCATTGTCCAACTGATATGCAATCCTCCTGCTGCGAAAGTCTATTTTGTACGGCAATGGCGGGGGGCCTGCTGGTAGCAGTGACGTCACGGTGCACGTCACGAGCGCTGGAGACGATTCTTGGCTGTGCCAATGCAGCCGTGCGACGGAGAAAGTAGGGGTTGCGCGGCCGTGCGCCGGTTTTGAAAGACTCTTTTGTCGTTTGCGCTGCAGGGGAGAGGCTCAGACGTACCACTCGCGAAGGTCCTTCTTTCTCTTGGCGCCGTTGCCAGCCTTGGGCTGAACGGCACCGTTGAGTTGCTGCGCAGTGGCCACGGGCTGGTAAGCTTCGCCCTGCTGCGCCGCGGCACCCTTGGAGGCCCCCGCCGCCACCACGGGCGCCCCGGCCTGCTCGACCTTGTAGGCACCTGCTGGCCGGCTGCGGAACTGGTACACGAGCAACGCCACGATCACAATGCTGATGAGGATGCCGGCGATGACGCCGATCACCAGGGCCGTGCTGTCCGCCGAACTCTTAAGCTTGGGCGCCGGTCGCGCCCTCTCCTGGTCGGGCACCGTCAACTCGGGGATGGGCACGCTGATGACGGCGGGCGGGGCGCCCTGTGTGCTTCGTGGCTGCCACGGCGCGCGCGTCACCGTGAAGGTGCGCACGATGCTCCACTCGTGCTGGCGCCGTCGCGTCGTCGTCGACGTCGACGGCGTCGCCGTGGGCGCCGCGGCCGTCGTGCTCGTCGTCGTCGAGCTGCTCGAGAAGCTCTGCTCGGGAGGCGCCGGCGGCGGCGACGCGCCGCCGCCGTCGTCGTCGTCACCGTCGGGCGCCGAGCCCGAGCCGCCGTCGAGGCAGTCCTCGTCGTCGCAGTCGCCCTGCGTGACGACCACCACTGGCGGCGGCGAGGGTGCCGGCCTTGCGGTCGGCTGCACGTACACGGCCGTGATGAGGTCGTCCCCTGGAAAGACGCGAGCCCACGGTTTCTCACGAGAATGGAAAACTGGGCGAGTTTTGTATAAGAGTGCGTGGTTGGCGAATAACAGCGCGGGTGAGGGCGAAAAACAAAGACTAGAAAGACGACCGAAAAGGCGCCGACTTCAACCTTAACGATTTGAAAGCAGTTCAGTCCTGGCAGACAGGGACAAGAGGAAGACTTAACCCCCTCGGCGCGCTTCGTCTCAGCCTCGCTGTTAAAGGCAACCAAGCACGGTCTCTCAATTCTACAGGCAGGTGGCACCTCTCAGTGTTCATCGTGTCAAGGGTGCCTCAGTGTCCTCCTCGCCCGCCGCTTCGTACGGAACGGCGGGCGAGGAGGACACTGAGGCACCCTTGACGCGATGAACACTGCGAGTTGAAAAGCATGTGCCCTGCTCCGGAGTCTTACCGGAGCCGAAGCCGTCCGCGCCGCAATCGTCGTCATCGCTGTCGAAGCAGCCGGAGCCTTCCGAGAACACCAGGTCGTCGCCCTCGTAGGATCCGGGAGAGGCTCGCGGTTGCTGCGGTACACACAAATCGGCCGATGTCACATCGTCCCTCCGAAATGCGCAAGCTGAAGAAGTGGTGGGCACACGGCGCCTTCAAAAGGCCTGAATGTGCAATGTCATCCAATTCATCCCTACTGATTGTCATTCTGAATATCATCCCAATTCAGTATGGCTGACTGGTCAACGAGCCCACATGGCCATCCACCACAATGCCACCGTTGAATGCACTAAATTTGCCGTGAACCTGAGAGGACGTTTATTGATGTCGCGCTAGTGAACGTCGTCCACGCTAAGGAGACCACAGCAGTTGCTTTTCGAGGCCCTCTTATACCTATACCGTGGTGCTGAGACAATTCAGGCTTGAATATAGGACTAAATGATGTGGGTTCCCTCTACACATATCATCGTCCACCTTCTCTTGCAGCTTTCGTCGTCCTAGGTCTCTCTCTGTCTCTCTCACAGACTCACACACACAGATACGCAACGTGAAAATATATGGTGCCTGGCACTACTGTTTCACGAAGAACTCTACTGAGCACTGCCCTTCGCTGACTACACAAAGAACGCTTTGCCAACGTACTTTCAGTCAGTCGGCCTGCGCTGTATAGTATGTCACTTCAACCAAACGAAATTAAGGACGCGTGATCCTCATTTGTGCAGATTGAATGGATAGAGTCAGCGGCAACATGTATGTACGCGTGTCCATAGGGTAGCCGGACCAAACGGGAGATTTGACTGTTTCCAGAACGCCTTTGAAGACGTGGATTTAGTATACGCGAGAAGGACGGAGCGCGCTCTGCGTAGAATTGTAGCTTGCACTCGCACTTAAAGGAAACGAGATCTGGCACTATCGATCGAACGCACCGAGGCGGCATAATCAATAGGCTCTTTATACGGGACACTCACTGGACAATTTTGCACTGCGCGATGACTAGCCGCAACGGGTACATGGGGCGGTCCTTATACCTGCTGCATGCGTGGCGACCCCTTGGGCGGCTCGTACGGGATGGAGAGGAGAAGCTGAACGTCCCCCTGGATGCGGACCCGGGGCTCGTTCTCGGCGGCCAGGTCCAGCAGGCGCACGCCGTCGAACACCAGGCCCGCCATGACGCCCTCGAAGGGACGCTGCACTGCGTCGCTGTCGGCGCCACCCTGCTGGTGGCTGCTACGGAATCCGCCGGTCTCCACCGACCAGTAGCGCGACAGCACGCCCGGCGCACGACCTGCAACGCCAGGGGGCGATTGATCATAAGGCTGTGTACCAATACTGGCGCCGTAGACGACTAAATATATTACAGCTTAAGCAGACTGCGGCCGTCTTTCCAGTTCTGACAAAGTCGGCAAAAAGACAACTTCGCGAGGACAACATGAAACATAAAAAAGACAAAAATAAAAGACACGATGCTGGTTACTTTGCTGTTCAAACGCCATGGCGGCTTAACAGACTGATGAGGAGTACATTTTAATGAAGAGAAAGGGGGAGAGGTCGGCCTGGAGAGCGTGTCTCTAGCCAGCTGCTACTCCTCAGTGGGGTAAGGGGAAGTGGGAGATACAGGGAGAGGTAGGTGGCACGTGATCATGATATGGCACAATGAGCCAATATACACACGTTGTCCAATACGCGGATGTGCGCTTTAGACACACTACACGCAGGAGTAATCTTGTCCAACAGACTGAGAGTGATTGGAAACTCAACGGGAAGGTCTCCTTTGTCACTGTATTTGTGTGGAAGAAAACGTAGTCACGCTTTCGATCTTATGCGCTTAATAAAAAAGTCACAGCGCAGCTAAAAATGTGTTTTTTTGCATAGGTTCGCACACGAATAAAGTTAAGAAACAGCAGTAATTCGTGCTCCCCTTAGCTTTTTCTTGTCGCCGGGAGGTGCCGTCAAGTCGCAGATACGTCTAATGCGTTTTTTCAGGTGCGTCCCATTATTACTCGGGCTCGCACGCGATGGGCTCGACGCTGTCAACGTATAGACTAACTAGTCTCCATCATTCTTTGGATCAGCGCGGAAAACGACGGCAACACAAAGAAGGGAACAACACAGGACGAGCGCTGGAAGAATGAATCATTTCCAACTCGCCCAATTTTCCACCGTATACTGTTTCCAGTGGTGGCTGCAGAATTAGAACGCACCCTTAAGAGGCGCGCGTTCGGAGAATGCAAGGCGCGCGCTTGTGTCAGAGGTATAGGTCTCCTCACCCTTGATGCTTCTCGCGTGCGCCGTCCGGTCGTCGACGGTGAGCGTGACGTTGGCGCCGTCCCGACGCACGCGGGCCACGTGGTAGCGGCCATCGTTCACTCGCAGCCCGGGATCGCTGGCCGTCAGGTCTCCCGCGTTTCCCGCGCTGTATGTCACAAGCAGTTTGCCGCCCTCCTGAAAGAAGAGCGAGTAGTGAGCTTGGGGCTGGCACCTGGTCGAGATCGCTATACCGCTTTGTGAGCCATACGCTTTGTGGCATTACGGCCAGGTAGGTAGGTAGATGAGGGGGTGGGATTGCGGTTGCCGTACACTGTACCGTATCAAAAACAGGAAAAAAAAATAGAAACGAAGAAAAAAAAAAGAGAGACCGTAAGCTCCATAATCAATTATCTCATATAATAATAAGGAGGGGGTGCCATATGAATACCCATGTTCTCATGTATCGTATCATACTGCCTTCTTCGAGATTTGCCTCGAGCTACGCCGATATCATCCGGCTCAAGACCACCATGGGTGAATACGATTGGACACTTTGTGTCCTGAAAGAAGAGTGAGTAGTGAGCTGGGGCCGGCACCTGGTCGAGATCGCTATACCCTTTGTGAGCCATACGCTTTGTGGCATTACAACACCACCATTCTTGAAATAGCACTATACTTAGCAAATCCTCGTTGTTATGGATACGCCCACGAACCGTCAGCACCAGCGAGATATGACAAGGTCTTAACTACGACGCAGCGCTGCTGGTTGTCTCTGACACCAGCACCTCCGCCTGCCCCCAAGAAAAAGGATCTAGCTTCTGATACTTGGATTTGTACCGCCTCGAGGTCTTACCTTGTATTCCTGCAGTAGGCGTACCTCAAGAAAGACCTCGAGGCGGGACAAATCGTCCAAGTATCAGCAGCTGGCTCCTTTTTCTTGAGGGCGGGCGGAATTGCTGGTGTCAGATACAAACAGCACGCTGCGTTAGTATTTCAAGAATTTGTCATATTTCGCTGGTGCTGACGATTCGTGAGCGCATCTATAACAACGACGATTTGCTAAGTACATAGTGCTGATTCAAGAATCGTGGTGTTGTAATGTCCCAAAGTGCTTTGACTGACGGGGGCGAACTGGTATATGGCTTAACTGCATGGTGTAAGTTACGCTGCTGAAGTGGCACATCACGGAAACACTGGTATATGTCCGTTTCGGGTTTACGAGTCAGCGTCAGCGTCCGACCTAAGCAGCGCAAATTATACCATAAAGTCATGTTCAGTTTGAACAAGAAATGTCGGTGAAGCCGGGACATAACGTCTTGTTGAGCTACTGCTCATAACTTCAAGCCACCATCTTGCTGTCAACTTTCTGTCTTGTTTGGATAAAGTCACGTTGAAACTTGTGCTCTTTCCGAGTCGCAACGGACGGAGGCAGGCGCTCCGGAGACCACTTGCCACTCACAATGTGCAGGAGCAGGAAGTGCTGGTCGGGTCCGGACACGTGTACCAGCACCGCGTCGTCGGCCGTGCTGAGGAAAGCCAGCGCGAGCAGATCGGCTCGAGACGCCGCTCGCGGACCGCCGCTCGGCGTGAAGCGTACTAGGCCAGGCCGGGGTCCAAACTTGTACGCGATGCTCTCTGCGAACGAAAGAGGGCGCCGTGTGCAGAGGGCTGCATTTCGAAGCGAGATCAGGGTGCCTTAGCACGCGTAGTTATAAAGCGAGGTACACCGAGGACGAAGACGCATGTGCTTGCTTCGGTAAAGCTAGGGAAACGAAGGAACATGTTTTATTGGAATGTGAGGATGTCTACCCAGCTGCCAGTTTAGGCTCCTCTGTCCTCCTTGAAGCCCTTGGGTTCAGGGATAGCAGGGGGGAAAGTAAACATGTCCGCAATGGAGATTAGTAAAAGACGATTTTAGGTTTGGTGGTAGAAATGTAGGGAGACCCGCAAACAACGGAGACGTACAAAAACAGAGTCTCAGTAATCGTTCAAAAAGCGTGATGCTGGGAATTCTTTGTGTCTGTGTGTTTTCTCAAAAATGTAGGTAGGACATTAGGCAAAATAATAACAGGAGCTTGGTGGCGCAACCCACCACCCCGTTTCAAAGGGGACGCTCATAGCATCAATCCATCCATCCATGCATGCTGGGCGCGCGTGTTTCTCTGCATGCCTACCGTCCGAACAGGTGGGTCCGCTGAACGAAGTGGCGTCACAGTCGCACGACTGCTGCTCGTTCCAGCCGGGTGTGCACACACCTCCGTTGCTGCACGCCGTGTCGCCGCACGGGGCCCACGTGGCTGCAAGGAAACGCAAGATCGTGGTCAGACGCGCAGCCGCGTATTGAGATCATGATGGAAAAAGCGCTACTAAACAAGGACTTAGCAAGAACACAGGACACGGCGATGTGTCCTGTGTTCTTGCTAAGTCCCCGTTTCAGTAGCGCTTTTCCCATCATATACGTTTGCCAACACGCCCAATTGACATCTATTCTATACGCGTATTGAGAGTTGATTCTAGTGAAAACACTTCGTCCGTGGGACATCCAAGCTCGTCTTTCGATATCCGTGAACCGATTCAAGGACAAACGGGACATCCACCGGACATCCAACTACGGATGTCTTATCAAGGACCATTCTAAGGATGATGTTGTATCGCGACCTATTTTTAGCCCACGCCTGAATAGTTTGTCCTCCCAGAGGCTTCTTTGCCTTTGAGTAGTTTCCTCGTGACAGAATTAACGATTTCTCATATGTTCACATTACAAAACAAGGAGGCTAGCGTGTCTGCAGCTCGTATGCACATCGTGCTCGGCGTATTTTCTGACGTAAATTACCTTGAAAACACTAGTCAGTTCAATATGCCACTTGCTCCCGCGCTCGGCACTGCAGGTCTAGTAGAAGAATGAGTAGCATACACTGCACTTCCGCGCGCGCGCGCGCGCGACTATACGCATACGCGTACACGCGATGTATCTGATCTTGTTGCGTATAGTCGGTCCTCCCGTTGCATCGGTCACACAACGTCTGCTGCGAACGGAATATATCCATTATAGCAAACACTGTGGGGAAAAAAAGGCCTTGACATCTCCACGCAATGTAGGCAGCAGCATGTCCCCGCGCGACGTCCCTCGCGCACGTGTAGGAAAATGCGCGCAGAACACGTAAAGTGCGACCAAACGATTGTGCGAGGAGCGTCCGCTCGAACTATTCAACACAACCCTGGGACATTCGTGTCCCGGCAGAGGGTGTTCTGGCGTAGGCTCCAGACAGGCACCTACACGAACCTACAAATATTACATAGCATACATCGCACAGCCTACAGGGACGAATGCCCGTGGTGAGGGGCCACACCAACCATATACAACTTTACGTAGGAGTGCACGCTACACAACATAGAACACCACGACACGAACACCACGAGGGAGCAATGGGAGGCACTGCTGTCCAGTTCGGCCGTCGACGACCAGATCAAGCTGATCCAGAGAGCAGAAAAGATGGCAAGAGCCAGCGGAGCCCTGGACTAGGGGCCCCGACCATTAGCGATGCCCCTTCTTGGGCAACACAAAACTCTGATTATTTGCCGTCGGCGTCGCCGTCGCCGTGAGGTTCCGTATGACGTCAATGGAGATGAAATCGTCGCCGCGCGCCGAACGCTGTATGTGCGAGTGAAAGGGCGCGAGGGACGCGCGCTTTCACGGGGAGTGAACGCACGGCGGAGAACAAACGCGCGTTCTGCGCTGTGCTCCCTTAAGGGCTGCAGAAGTAGGCGTCTCTTTTCTCCTCTACAATCACCATATATGTAGAGCAAACGTGCCTTCTTCCGACGCACGAAAGGCCGTGGGGGGAGGGGGAGGGAAGGGAGGCGACGTTTAGCTGCGGCACCAAGTGCCTATTTGTATCAGAGGCTCCGGCAACAGTCACCAACGCCGCACGCATTTTGAGCGAACGCGGGCAAAACGCCGACGGCGTCGACAACAGTTCTGCGTGTTGCCGGTGCTGCTGCATGTCCAAGTTTATACAGCTGATAAAGCTAATATCACTACGCCGTATAGCTCTCTTCAAATTTGCTATCGCAATTGATGCTTCGCCTTTCAGGTGAAACTGCGACAACTTTTTTGTAACAAAGTTCATCTATCTTATATTCATAGGATATGTCTAGTAGACGTCACTGCTGTCCGTGGTTTATAAATGGCAGCGCTCACCGTGGCATCCGCGGGAGACGAGCGGGCTCGGGAGCAGCGCGTCGTCCAGCGGGTGCAGTGCCTCGCCGTTCAGGTCGAGCGACGCGAGGCAGCCGAGGAAACCCGTGCGCGACGCGAGCGTCTTGGGCAGCGCCGAGTATCCGCCCCGGCGCACGCCGCCCAGGTAGAGTAGTCCTTCGAGGTCCAGGTGCACGTTGGCGCCCGGGCTGCTCACCGTGGCCACGCGGTCGTCCACCACCAGGCTGTGCTGGCGCAGCGAGCTGCGGCCCAGCGTCACCGCGTGCCAGCGGTTGTCGTTGAGTGGACGGGCCGTGTTCGACCGCACCTGCGTAGTACGCTTCGTTCCCATCTCCCGGCTACGAAACGACGGTGTTGCTTCGCCACTACGCGAGGTAGTGAAGCGGCGAAGCACGCTTTACAGATTGCGTTCACAGCGGGAAGCACATTCACTTCGGTGAAAGCGTTGAAAACGAACGCGCTCACAGACACATACAAACACGCACGAAAGCTCCGGCATACTTACATGCGGGAGGGGGGAAGATGGCCTTTTTAGGTGTCTGTGTATGCGAGAGCGTGCTTGTATGTGAGTGTGTTTTTGCGCTCTTTAAGATTTTACCGATATGAATTACCAACTAGCGCAGCGAAAGGTTTTTGTAAACTGCGCATTAATTTTGCCGCGCGTAGCAAGGCGCGCCCGTATAGGCGCAACCCTCTGGTCAGCTTTGCACACTGTTTCCTCAATGCTTGCTCTGCGACTGGTGCAGCACGCCTTAGAACACATTTGAGCACCCGTTTTGGAACGATACACTACCTATAGCTAAGTAAAACTATAGGTGGTGTGTCGTTTTACAAAACGGGTTCTCAAACAAAGCGCGACACCCATTACGAAAAACGGAGTCTAACTACGTTTCGCGTAAATAACTTACTTTCAGAAACAAGACATTCGCATCTGTAGCTCCGACGAACATAACGATCGACCAACGACGAGCGAGTGACGAACATACCGGTCGCTGTGACAATGAAAAAATGGTTTAGCGAGACGAGCTGGCCAGGCACTGTCCGCGTTCACATAAGGTGAGGGGGCTTTCAGAACTGCGGTGGGTCTATTTACTTCTTTTTGGTGCGGTGAGCTCTCGCAGAACTTAAACAATCCTCTCGTCAGCTTTAAGCATTAGTCAGCTAACGTAGCAACGCGCAAGAACTGTATGTGCTTTGGTCAATGCCGTGTTGTTGAGCCGAATAGACTTTGTGTCAAGATATCCGTATCGTGCTGGCCTTAAAATAGCTTTTTTTTCATTCGTACTTTCTGTTTTTCTTATTTGCGTTAAGGAGAAGCGGAAATACGGAAGAGCTCAACACGGAGGCAAGCGTAGACCTAACTAACTATACTAACTAATATATATATATATATATATATATATATATATATATATATTCATCCTTCCCGCGTGCTACTACAGAGTTGAGTTTATTACCATCAACTTAACCCTTGCTGCGTAATACTTTGTGATCTGTTAACATGCATGTTTCTTGTTTTTTGTACCTTCTCCTGCTTAGACTATTGCCTGCAGACTCTGCACTATTGTATCAAATAAATAAATAAAGTAAATTTGGGCGGTCAGCTGCTTTTTCACGAAAAAAGAAAAAGGGTCGGAGGCAAACGTAGACCCGCAAGTCACATTCACTGGAACACGTGCACACAGACATGGCGCGCGCACGCACGCACTAACACAATCACACACACACACACACACACACACACACACACACACACACACCTTTCGTGGTCCGTCGCCGAGGTTGAATTGGTAGTGCAGGTGACCGTCGACTAGCTCGACGGCCACGAAGTCCTGTCCCTTGCCGGCGTTGTAGAGGAGCAGGCCCGAGGGCTCCAGGGTCTTGAACTGGAAGTGCAGGTGCATGGACGAGTAGGCCTTCAGCTGGGGAAGACCCACGAACGCCAGCCGAGACCTGAACGTCACTGGCTGATGCAGCTGCGACGGCTCGCCCTGGGGCCCCAGTTGGGCTGTCATCTGAGGAGAGGAGAGGAGGATAAGTACGGTGACCACAAGCGTTTCTCGAACAACAACGCTGGTTCGCGTACGAAGATCGACCAAGTGTGGACCGTAGCGAAATCATAGTTGGACACCTCCGTTGCATTGCTGCCGTGATAATAAGGGTGAGCTGGGCGTGATTCATACGTCTTGCGAGAGTATTTATATAGCTATACTTTTACTTATCTTGGTACTCTTTCGATTGCCTCAGACAAGAAATCCTGGAGCGTTCTTTTTAATTAAAATTTTTTATTAGTATTATTTTTTTGAAGTTTAGTGACACAGTAAGCGCTGAGAAACCAATGAACAACTGTGCGGAGCATTCGAGATTTTTGTATTAAACGAAGAGCTTTATGTTGCACGTGCGTGTTTTGCGCAAATGACACGCGCCACGAACGTAACAGGGACAAGTTACCACGCACAACACACACCCAAAGTGTGAATTCGTCGGCAATTGTGAAAGTGTAGATGTATATATTGTCGCCATAGCCACAAACCTACGGTGGTTAATGAAAGGCTCCGAAGCGCGCTGACTCGCACACGTGGAAAGAGCGCATAATATACGTTGTCGAATAGAGCGAAACCTCTTTCTTCAGTGAAATTTATTTGTACTACATTTCTAGGTCTTTAGTGTGCTTTGCATGAAAGCGTTCGGTCATTATTCGCGCTTTAGAAGCAGTTTTCCTACGCGTTCAAATAATAAGCGGAATGCACCACGTTTTGAGCGCGTCATTGCACTTTCACGTTGTATTTTAATTAATACATAACCATGGTATTCGTGGGCGACACGCCTATAGTCGGATACAACTTATGTCTGCAGTGAAGCCCCGCCCACGCCCTCATAACCGCCAGCCACTGTTCCTCCGCGAGGCTGAAAACAGTCAGTACTTCAAAGTTTCCTTGTTACCTAAATAAGGCGGTAACCACAAAAATAAACACTATAAACGCGTAATTTCATACGTTTTCCCTCTTCTATTATAGCGGGACGTACAAGTACGACGCCATTTTGAAAAGGTCGCATGACGACGATTTTGTTTGCTTCTGTGATTGGCTGGCGGAGTAACACAACCCCGCGCGGTCTGTGTGCCTTTGTTGCCTAGTGCTGTTTTTTTTTCTTTCCTACTATAGAAAAACAGCGGCGATGATGCCAAAAAAAAAAAAAAAAGTACCTGCAGGCTGGGTATGTGTCCCTGTCGGGCCATCTCGAACAGGGGCTGCCCGTTGAGGTGGAGCTGTTGCATGTGTCCCACGAATCCCGGCAGGTCTCGGGCCGGGAAGTGCGGCCCCTCGCGCGTCACTCCGCCCACGTGAACCGTGCGCATCTCGAGGGCCGCGTGCTCGCCGCGGATCTCTGAGGGTGGGTGAACACATTCAGTAGACTGCGGCCATCTTAAATCTCGTTCCGATTCTGACGAAGCTGGCAAGATAGAGAGCTTCTTGAAGGGGCGGCATCGAAGTAAAAGACGATGCAAGGTATATAACTTTGCTGTCCAAACAAGGTAACAGTTGAGTGAGCGGAAGGCTTAGAAACTCGACGGGAAGGTCGTCTGCTCACGGAAAAACGTAGTCACGCTTTTCTTATGCGCTTAATACACTGTCCCGCATATTTCGCTTAACGTGTTCGAAGAAAGACTTTGCGCCCTCCCTGAAGTGCTGCTTTATGCAGCTGCTGGCAGGCGGCGACACAAGATTATGCTAGCGCCGTCGCGGCAGCAGCTCACATCCCCATAAGCGAAGGCAAATTTGCCCTTTTTTCGTATGAACGAGCCAATTAACAGCAGCAAGTGTTACACTGAACGACGCGGACTCCAAACTACGATCCTTCTGCAATATTTGATCAAGAACAGTGAAGCGGTACGCGCGAAATCTTTCTTGGTACACGTTAACCGAAATGTGCAGGTCTTTGTATAAGCTACGCTGTGTTTTTCATAGGATAGGTTCGCACACGTGAGGTGTTAAAATGCGGCGATAATAAGTGCTCGTCTTAGCTTTTTCTTGTCGACGCGAAATGTCATGAAGTGGCAGAGACGCTATCTTAGCTATCAACGTAGACTGTCTCCAATGCTGACCAGAATTAGAACACTCCCTTATAAAGATAAAGAGTATCCTAAATAACGCCACAAGAGCGTCTGAAGCCAAAAACATCAAGATTAAACAAATATTAATGTACAGCCTGTCAATCATGTCGTAGCTGAACGACCTCAGCGTCAGATTTCCCCCTAGGAATTTTCGTAGGAAACTCCTCGGTGTAAATCGACACGCTGCCAGTTGCAGCACGCAGACAGGCCAGACAGGGTTTTTCAGAGTCCTTCAGTTAGAAAACTATGGCGATGATGATACGTGTGCATTGACAATGAAATTGACAATGAGTGGGTATCTATTCATTCGAGGCAGGCTAGGGGCCATGGGGTGAAATTGAAGTTCGATCACTATACAAGAAGGGGCAAGATGGCGATATATACATATATAGTAGCATGGCGGAAGTCAATTCGCATGTACCACGTACGAACCTCCGGTGGTGGTGTCCGAGTCCAACTTGAGCTGCACGCGATGACCCCTGCGGTCCAGCTGGACGCTATGCCAGCGGTCGTCATCCAGCGCTTGGCCCACGTAGAAGATCTGCGAACGAACACCTCTCTTTCAGTGGCGGTCACAGTTTGCATGTCGAGACCCCGCCTACCAATTCATTGTTCGTTGGATTATGCGCCTTTCATTGAATTTCCGACCAAACTTCCAATAATTCAAAATCCTGCCCACGCCACGATGCCGTCGGCGTCAGCTTTTCGACGCCAATTTCTCGCACATTTTCCCCGTACCGCATTCGCCTTGAAATCCCTATAGAGATTCATATAGTAGAGTGTATTTAATAATGAATATAACAAAGTAATGGATATAACGAAGCAATTCTATTTCCCCCTTCAACTTAATTGCAACGAGGCTTCACCGTAGTATAATGCAGATTGCGGAACCACCTTGATTCCTGTAGGGAAATGGGATATATGGGGTTTATGGGATATTTATAAAATCAAACCTCGCTATAACGAAATAATGAATCTAACGAAGTAAGTGAAATTCTCCTTAAAAACCCCATAGAAATTCATGTAGTGCAGTAGATTCAATAATGTATATACCTAATTAATGGATATAACGAAGCAATTCTAGCTCCCCCTCCTCCCTACGCTTTACCGTAGTTTATAATGAAGATTGCGGAACCACCTTGTTTCCGTCTCCGAGGTTGTAGGCGACCTTGAGGCGCGCGTTCTCGAGCGCCAGCACCAGGGCCGTGTGCAGGGTGGCGTGCGCGTCGGCGGCCGCCGCCAGCAGCAGACCCTGACCCCGGGCCGAGCGGAAGCGCAGCCGCAGTCGCTCGGCCTCGGACCTCAGCGGCCGCGACAGTTGCACGCGGGCGTACTGCTCGCCGTTGAAGCGCACGCTGGTCGCCTCTGCGTGTAGAACGAACGAGCGCGTGGTTTTCCGTGCGGGTCGCGCCAGAACTGCAGGCTTGTCACTCAAATAACAACACTGTCAAGCTTACGACAATATTTTAAGGTGAAAAAAAAAAAACATCAGTGCAAACACACAGGAAAACCGCCAAGAAGAGGCAAGACACTGGCGCCTTTTCATGCCTGCACGAAGACGTGTTCGCTACGTGTCTCGTCTGTTTTTTAGTGGTTGTACTGTGTGTTTGCGCTGATCTTTTTTCACTTAAAATACTATGTACCAACTAGCCCCAACCGAAGCTGTATTACGACAAGATGCCCCGTGAAAGCGACTCTGTCGTGACGACAGCGCAACTAGTCAGAGAGAGAGAGAGTGAGAGAAAAAGCTCTTCAGTGAAACGCGGGTATTTCTATCGTCGTGGTTACCGTCGCCTGCATGCTATTCTTTATGAAGGAAAGGATGAGGGATTGAAGGGCGCTAAGAGAAAGAGATATAGGGCAGAAGAAAGAAAGAAAGAAGAAAAAAAAAGAACAGTGGCGATTCAGCGGGAAATGCGAGAGAAATGCTTTAGCATTACGTCGCGTCTCTCATATGGTCCCGGATCCATGATTGACACCGCGTTCACCACATGCAAAGCGTTGTTCAGCTCCCTCGACATACTTCTTTGTCTCTTCGAGGAGCGAAGTGATGGTAGTCCGGAGCAGTGGAGTGAATCACCATGTATATATATATATAAGAAAATCAGAAGCACAACTTCGCGGTTATCTTAGGTTTATTATTTACCCGACACTTTCGGTAAGATAACCGCGAAGTTGTGCTTCTGATTTTCCTAAATACGCTTGGCCCATTGAAAAATCCAGTTACTATATATATATATATATATATATATATATATATATATATATATATATATATAGTCAAATCTTATGATTACGCATATACCTCCTATCACGTAACCGGCGTAAGCATACCTCACTTGCACTTTCCCCCCTTTGACACTCGTGGTTCTAACATTTTAAAAAACTGCGGCCGAAAAACCATCGAAGGAGGTGACTGTCCTATCACTCACCCTTGGCGCAGACGGGCCCCGTGAAGGGCGTGTGGTCGCAGTCGCAGACGAACCGGTTCCAGCCCTCGACGCAGCGACCGCCGTGCAGGCAGGGCTGCGAGGCGCAGGGCGGGGGCCCCGCGGACCGGTGGCACGAGGCGCGCACGGCGCCGGAGTCCTGGCGCTGCGCGTACGAGGCCAGGTCGACGGCGGCGCCGCCCACCACCAGGTCGCGCAGGCAGCCGACGAAGCCCAGCCTCAGGGAACCCGACCAGAGGGCCGCGGGAAGCGGCGTGTCGTCGCGCGCCGTCGTGCCCACGCCGCCCACGAAGAGCGGACCTTCCACGTCCAGCTGCTTGGAGTTGCCTGCGCACGACGCGGAGCGGTTGTTGCGCGACCAAGTAAGTGGTGCGGAACAGTTGAAAATAATTAAAGTTTTATTTCTTGCGTACGTGCGTAACAGAGTAAAATATGTCAACAAATGCATTTGGCGCAGTGCCGTTAAAAAAAGAAAATGTCGTAGTTCCGCCGGAAAGGTGAAGCATCGACTTCGATAGCAAATTAGTGGGCAGCTATACGAAGTAAGGATAGTAGTTTTATCGGCCGTATAAACTTGCAAACATAGGCATTCTAACTAAATTAACAAGCATGGTGTCACGCGCGCACAAGCGAACATGAATGATCTCACTCGATGACCGCGCAAACTCGCTTTCAAAACGCTGCAGTAGGTAAGCGCTGCAGCAGCAGCGGCGAGCATTGAATTGACCTTCGGCTACCGCTCGCATCAACTCGAACTAAGCCGCGAAAACACAGCGCAAGGCGTACTTTGGCCCCGCCGAAGATGGCTTTCAAGATACAGCGGCCGGTCGGTCGCGCGCGATGTGGAACGCCCTCGCTACCCTCTCCCCGCAGCTTTGCGGAGCGCTGCTTCCCGGGCGTGCGCACGCGGCCGCTCGGGAAAGTGCCTCCCCCCCCCCTTCCTCCCTCCCTCCGGAGCGTTGCGTGCGACTGGAAGACGGCGCGCTTACTTCCCGCCCTTGCGTGCGCGAGATTGAGCCGCGATCGCCGGCTCACCCTCGCACGCTTTTTCTCGCACATACAGAATACGGAGCGCAGCGATAATTTTATCGCCCTTGAACTTTATGCAGAACCTCACGGCGACGACGACGGCGACGGCAGAAATGCGGTTGGAGTGCCCATATAATTGCTATCACTGTACGAAAGGTTCGCGCACTCTTTCGCGTCTGTACAAAAAGTGGATGTTTTTAAGGCAATTTCTCGTAAATTGAATCCCCCGGCAGCGACGGCTTATATTAGCACCGTAAAATGGTCTATCGAGAATGGGTTGACAGAAAAGTGGATGGCAAGATGTCTGAAACTATCCGTTGACCAGTCTACAAAGAATAGTTACCAGGAAGTGTACGGTAATATAAATCTATCGACATTTTATAGACAATAGTAGATAAGAAGTGGAAGGCCTATGTCCGATGACTGTCGATCGGCTAATTTATAATATTTGTCTATAGAAAGTCTGTACAGTTTATAGACACATTCTATACAAAGAGTATGAAATCTCTCTCCTACAAGGTATGTGAGAACACAGATATCTATAAGGGACCCCCATATGTTCGTTTTGGAGGATTGGATATGGGGCTTACGGATTTTTTTTTCGTTAGGGTACAGTCGAACGCCTTTGTAACGAACACCTTGGGGCCTCCGAAATCATTCGTTATGCAGGTTACTTCGTTGTAAAGGTCGCGCACCACACAGCTCGCTATAGAACCGGTACAGAGTTATTCCTTCGTTATACTGGTCATTTAGTTGTAAAGATGTTCGTTGTATAGAGGCGCTCTACTGTACATAGTTCCACTGCAGCCGCCATGCGCATGTAGTACCTGGTGCGACGAATTCGGAGACGGTCTCGTCCACGGTGAGCGTTCCAGCGCGGTCCGTGCGCGCCACTTGCACCTGGTGCCAGTGGCCGTCGTCCAGGCGCCGCTCGCCGAGCACCTGCGTGGGTGAACGTCGAAATTGTATCGCATTGTATTCTACTTATTCACATTCTTAAATGCCGCTATTACAATGCGAGCGTTGTAATGGAAGTGTTGTGCTGGTGTATGATGCTGATGCGAAGTAATGTATGCTAATGCACGATGCCCTGTGTAGGGCAATAACTAGCGTTGTGTTTAATTTGATGACTTCGTCAAAGTGTTTGACAATGTTGCGTTTAATTTGACTGTTTTGTCAAAGTGTACGACAATGAAAACAAAAATGCTTGTGCGTCTGCTGCTGTCTTTGTCAGTACGCGTGGGCGAAGGATTCCCTCAAGACATTCTTGAATGGCTTTTTTCCCTTCGCCTCCTATCGCGTGTGTTGTGATAAACCAATAAAGAATCAATAAATAAATAAAATCAATTAATTAATCAATCAATCAAACACGGTTCAATAAGCCCCGCTCTCATCCTTCGGCGGGTGGCCAGTACACCACCTAGATAGCACAAGGCCCGTTCACTCCGATCCATGACTTCATGCTATACCTGGCCCGACTGCCATAGAATCTAATGGAGATGCTCCCGAGTAAGCAGCGGCGATTTCGACGCCACCGCTGCTTTCGTCACGCCAGCCTTGGCAGCGGAAATTTCGCGCCCAGGTGGCATGACGTCATGGATCGGAGTGAACGGGCCCTGTGCTATATCTAGGTGGTGTTGGGATGGCGCGCACCTTGACGGGTCCCGATCCGAGGTCTAGTACGAAGTGCAGGCGGCCCTCGAGCAGCTCCAGAGCGATGAGGTCCCCCTGTGCGCCGCTGGCGTAGAGCAGCAGTCCGTCCGGTTCCACGGTGCGCAGTCGCACCGACAGCGCGCCCGCGGTTCGCGGTTCCTCCCAGCCGGGCAGCGCCTGCATGTCGAACCAGAACACGCATTCTAGGTTCATTTCGGAGAAACGGAAAGAAAATACGTATACAGGTGACCTCTATAGGGCTGCAATAAAAAACAAAAATTTGGAGGACGCTTAAGCTTCGCCTTTGAGAGTGGAACGCGATAGCATTCAAAGATCCCTGTATGATTCTCAGGCTTCCCGGCAACTGCCGCTTTCTTTTTCTCTCCAACTTCGCCTCCGCATGTGGCTGGCGAAGAGGCGAGCGCCATCTGGATGGTGTTTTTGCAAGGAACGAACCCCGGCGCGCCGCTGTATGAGTGGTAGAAATGCCGGAAAAGGGGGCTTGTGTTTGAGTTTCCGCGTAAGAGAATTATGTTCTTTAGTATATTCAAATTACAATCCGATGCTATCACGTCTGTAGGTTGTGGTTACATCGTACTTTACAATTTTCCTGACGGATTTTACTTTGAGAAATTCAATTCGTTCATTAACGCCTCTTCGCCACGCGGAGGGCTGGCGTGGTCGGGATGGTTCGGGATGATTTTTTGGGGCCGAGGACACCGACGCCGGATTATCTGCGACACGGGGCCTATATAACGCTATCGCGTTAAAAGTTTTGTTTGGGCCAGTTGGTTCATAGCTGAAAACCTTGAGCAGCGCAAAAAAAAAAAAAAAAAACCACACGGACAAAGAAGAAACAAGTATACAGACAAGATTTGCGCCCGTCCTGTGTACCTCTGTCTTCTTTAGCCAAGTTTTTTTTTTCGCTGCTCGTCAAGGTTTTCGGCCTATAAGGGACCGGCGAAAAGGGAAAGAAAGTCTGACAAGGACGCCAGCCCCGAACTTCCCAAAAAACTCCAATTCATCCCCGAAATGACACTATGCTGAGTGTTTGAAAGGGGCCAGTTGGTTGTACGCGTTTGGATAAACGCACTGTTATTTACTGGGACGAAACTGGACAGAAATGGGTGGTGTGTGCTTCGACCAAGTTCGTCCCTGTGAACAACAACGCGTTTATCTAAACCCGCAAAGAAAAAAAAAAAAAAAGGCGACAGCTGGAAGCTTGAGAAGTCTAGGCATGACCAGTAATCAAACTGCGCAGGAACCTTTAGTTTTATTATCACGTAGCTGAAAATTTCTGAAGATGTTGCCAATTGGGTCGTTGTTATATATCGATCAAATGCTAATTGATAGTGACGGTTCTTGGATAGATTACATTTTTTAACTCCGATGTTACGCCCATTCAGTTACGCAGGACCGAGCGGACGCTCGCCAATAGAGGGCGCCGCGCGTCTCACGCGCTTATGTGGCGGCCCGCCAATGTTGGCGGAGAATGGCGGTTAATATTTTGGATTTTAAAACAGCACTTGTGTGCCTCATGTTCGTAATTTCTGGGAATGGCCACAAGAAAATATGCAAGTGCACCTTACAGACGACATATATGAAGCACGAAAGTAATAGCGAATGATCGCTTTTTGTTACTTCGAAATAACGCAAGAAATAAAAAAAAAGTTATGCAGAAGCCATCGACGATGATTGTGAATGTAAGCGAATAGCCGAACGCTTAAAGAAAATTCTTTTTTTTCTTTCCTCTTTTTTTCTTTTTCTTTTATAGGAGAATACAACAACAACAACAAACAAACACATCTGCTTGCCCAACGCCTAGATAGATAGCACAAGACCGGTGCACTTCTATCCGTGAGGTCATGCTAGCTTGCCCGACTGCCATAGAATCTAATGGGGACGCTCCCGGGTAAGCCGTGGTGACTTTGACGTCACCGCTTTCGTCACGCCCGCGGGCTTGGCAATGGAAATTTCGGTCCAATTGGCATGACGTCATAAAGCAGAGTGCACAGGCCTGCTATCTGCTTGCCCCGGGTCAAAAAGCAGCCGCGTCGCGGGCTCTCACCAGAAACGAGTCTCTCGTGGTGAAGGTGACCGGGTCGGCGGCGTCCACCTCCTGGCACACGAAGTGGATGTTGCCCCGCGCTTGAACCAGCCGGTTGCCCGAGCGTGCCAAGTCGACCAGGTCCAGCTGCAGGCTGTCGGCCACCAGCTCGACCTGCACGTATATGGGTGGACCGAAATATCACTTTTCGCGCATATATAGGTCAGCATCACACACACTTGCTCACACGCATTCACTCGCTCCACGTTCACTTCACAGAGGTGACGAGTCGACGTGAGTCGATGTGAGTACGAGCGGGAGTGAATGCGGTTAACGCATGGGTGAGTAAAATAAAATGAATAAAGTAAATGAGGTTATGGGATTTTACTTGCCATAATCACGATCTGATTATGAGGCACGCCTCTCGCAACACCATAGCCAACTAAGCTAACGCGACTGGTAAATGTAACTACGTACCAACGAAAGTGAGTGGCGGTGATTTTGAGTAGACCTGAGTGTGAAGGATGAGTCACTCTTGGCGAGCTTGAGATGACGTGAGTGCGTATATATACATATATGTGAGTGGGGAGTGAACGGGCGTATGAAGAGTTGAGAGTGCCGCCGGTAAGTGCGAATGAAAGTGACTGCGAACGGCTTGCGAGTGTTGGCGCATATTAGTGCGGCGTGAGTCCCACTAATATTCCAGTAGATTCTAGTTTTGCAGAGAGAGAGAGAGAGAGAAAGAGAGAGAGAAAGAGAGAGAGAGATCAATGGGTGGGAAAGGCAGGGAGTTTAACCGGAAACGATTCTCGTTTGCTACCGTTCACTGGGGGGAAGGGTAAGGGTAAATAAAAGATGAAAGGAATAGGGGACAGAAGAAAGCAAACGCAAGAAAGAATAATAGAGGAGGTTCGGAACGTCCGTGGGAACTATAGTATCTCTCATAGGCCACTCGAACGCAAAAATTTCAAGAGTGTCTAGTATTCTAGTATTCTATTGCACGAGTGAGTGAGTACCGGCTAGTGTGCGAGAGCATATATATAGATTGCCCTGCGAAAATATTGGTGAGTGAGTTTGCGAGCGAGTATACGTAGCCGCTTATTCTACTGACCTACTATGATTTTCGCGTGCTTCTTCGCGAGGAAAGGGGGGTATGAAACGGCGTACCTTTCGCAGACATCCGACGAAGTTTGGCCTCTTTGGTCCCGGCAGCGGGACGTCGGCGCCTCCCACGAAGAGTGCGCTGCTCGCCAGGAAGGAGAAGGCACCCGCCGTCGAGCCCCGCTCCGTGTACACGCCGTCCGCCGTGATGGACAACTGCAGCGACACGTACCGCCTTCAGCCTATTACAGCGAAGCTGTATATATGCCTAGGCTGAAACACTCGTGGTCCGACCACAGAAACCCTACGGCGGAAATAAACCTATCGAAAACCTATCGAAAACTCGATAGGTTTAGAGAGAGAGAGAATGATATGTTGTGTCTCACGTGATAGAAGCTGGTGGTCTTGGTCATGTGGCGCACCTTGCGGTGCACCACGACGCGGTGCCACTGGTTGTCGTCGAAGCGCACCCTGGCGGGCCGCACGCTCTTCTCGAGCGCGCCGGCGCCCAGCACGACGGAGAGCAGGAGTCCGCCGTCGCGCAGCGACAGCTGCATGAAGTCGCCGCCGCGGCCGCTGTGCCACAGCAGGGCGCTCGACTGGCGCGTCTTGAACAGCAGCGTCACCTGGTCCGAGCCGCTGATCACGGGGGCCCGGCTCGAGTCGAGCGACAGGAACTCGTGGCCCCGGAACGTGGCCTCCGAGGGTTGCTTCTCTGCACGGCGCAAGAGGGCGGCCCATTAATTGATGTACTGTGCACTAAGCGTAGTCTAGAACTACCGAGAGAGAGAGAAGGGAAGAAGGAAAGGCAGGGAGGTTAACCAGACTTAGTCCAGTTTGCTACCCTACACGTGGGGAGGGGGATGGGAAACTGAAAGAAAAGGAGAGAACTAAGTTTGGTGCAGCATATCTACAGTCTGGCACACAAGTCTGTCGCCTTCAGGTACTGAACAAGAGCTCGAATGACTTTCTGGCCTGATGAGCTGTGAGGCCAGGCTCCCAAGACCTTTGCTTCCGTATAAACGGCCTATCGTCCAGTCTGTTCAAGGCATACTGGAGAGTCTGGCGTTGATTATCGGAGCGAGAACAGTGGCACAGAAGATGATTGATGGTCTAGAAAGTTGAGCTAGTTGCTATGGGTTTACAGTGAAACAAGGTAAAGCGTGCAGACAAGGAAAGAAGAGAAGAGAACCAGAGAACACTCGTCAGGATAGTCGGCGTTTGTGTAGTCTGGTTCACTTCTCTTGTGTCCAAGTCTCCACGCCTTAGCTTCTTTCACGATTAAGTGTAGCTTTTTCTCTTTCTTTTTTCATTTTACAATATCTAGAGCAGTTTTTTCTCAGATTGCAGCATCACGTCGCCCTAATGTGTCGTGATCCTTTCTCTGGGATTCATGGAGGGTCCAACTATCACTATCACTATCACGACGAAATGCTTCATGTGTGCGTGAACGTGTCTACCTTGAAGTGCGCTGCGTCATAAATGTCAGCGCCTGTGTATGTCCTTTTCCATGTGTGCGTGAACGTGTCTGTCTTTAAGTGCGCTGCTTCATCAATATCATAACTCTCCATCTAGCCAATCAGTATCTAATAGGCTTATAAGGGTTGGGGGGGGGGGGGGGGGTGTCAGAGTAGGTCTCTTTGTGGTGAACTATTTTATGTAGTTTTATAAAGCCCCCGCAGTAATACTTGTCTCTGTGTGCTCCAGCACGTGCTCGCTGTACTCACCTTGGTCGCAGAAGGACCCTTCGTAGTCCAGGCCTCGACAGTCGCAGACGGGGCCCGTGTCGGTGCTGATGCAGCTGCCGCCGTGTTGACACGGGTCGCGCTGCTCGCACGGCTCATCGCTGCGCAGCCGGACTCCCTTGAAACCTGCGTGGTGCAAGCGCCGCGCTCGTTATTAGTCGCAGACTGGCCACCCACCGTGTCCGAAAGCTTTAAGTCTTTGTCATGTGCGGCGTTAATCGCCATAAGCAGTGGGTGCCGCTTGCCCTTTTAACCCAACGGCGAGTTCCAGGCGTTGCGTGTCTGGGTTCGATAAATACTAATACGTAGCTATAACTTACGCCACGGCATGTAGAGAAAGAATTCATAGGCACAACGCTGACTGCAACTGGTTTCGCAGTACTAATGCGAAGGCGAATGATACACGACCACAGTGAAAAAAAAAAACATAAAGAAAAAAAAAGGAAAGAAAAGTATTTGGAGACATGAGGAAATACAGGAAGTAGGCTGTTCGGCAATGTTTGTTTCCCCTACACAAGATGGCCGACCTCTTGCCATGCCGCACTACTTTGCCGCAGTTAGACTTGCAAACATCAGCGATGTAGTAAGGAAGATCTATGCTGACAAGAAAGATTCCCGGTGACAAGAATCCACGGCACCAGGTCGTGCGCTCCTGCCTATTTCCACTTCGAAGTCCGCCGCTCTTTATGCGTGGGTCAAACTAAACCGCCCTCCACCCACGCGTTGATCGCAGAATTCCGCGCTGTCTGCAAGTTGCCGCGGTCTCTAATGAAAGGACGCGTGCTCACCGATGGGCTCCTGTCTCTTGGGCGGGCCGGCCGTGCTCGGAGGCGTAGACCACGTTCCGCACCGCCCCGCGCAGCCTCGGTTCGAAGAACACGGGGGCAGCGAGAGGGCGCGGCCAACTTGGCCCCATACCACGACGGCACGCCGCCCACGTACACGAAGCTGTTGCTCGAATCGTTGCCCATGTGCAAGTCGCTGGAGCCCTGCAGCACCCGCTGTCACTCTGGTCGTCGACGCGTAGCGCGTCTCCGCCCTGCGTGCACGTGCGAGCCATCGCATTTCAGAAAGGGCGCGTATTGTCACTGTGTACCTGGCGCGAAGATATATTGACACTTGCTCGCGGGTCACCGATAGTCAATTACACGGTCTCTCTGCTCACACGGCGCACACACTCTCTGAGGCCGCTCTCGAGAGTCGGCGAAGATGTCCCATCGTCCTGGTGGTTGCCGAAGGACGTCATGCGAAGAACGGCTTTTTTTTTTTTTTTAATAATGTACAAGTTCAGCCGATGTGCTTGACGTTTGCGCTCCCTCCAAGGCCGTACGAGAAGTGCTGTCCAGAAGGTGATACAAAAGACATTGGCCTAATTGACAAGCTAATGACCAAAAGCTCTAGCTATTACTCAA